>NC_029792.2:83505282-83511205 GCF_000816755.2 Arachis ipaensis | reverse complement strand
GTAGTGTCGTTTTACCAAGAAATAACGAACCATCATTTGTTTAAGAATTAAAAAAAAAACATAATTATTACACA
This sequence comes from Arachis ipaensis, assembly GCF_000816755.2. Lineage (NCBI taxonomy): Eukaryota > Viridiplantae > Streptophyta > Magnoliopsida > Fabales > Fabaceae > Arachis > Arachis ipaensis. The sequence continues at coordinate 83,511,131 of NC_029792.2, read as the reverse complement.
TCTAAGTATTTTTTTATTCAAGTTTATTTAAATAGGTATAACATCAACAAAAATCACTCTCATTAAAAGAGCGTCATGCTTTTTCTTCTCCTCCTTCACCCTTTTCAAATTCACGCATACCTCCTCCTCCTCCTTTTTCTTCTTTTTTTCGCGCATGCAGATTCTTCTTCTGCTTTTCCTCCTCATCCTCCTCCTCTTTTTCTCCTCTTTCATTATCGTCATCACCAACAACACTAACATTTTGCTAATGGATTATTTTTTCAATCGAATTAAATGGAATGCAATTGCTAAATCGAATTGAATTGAATTTAATGGATGCAGGTATTCTAAATTGAATTGAATTGATAATCTCTAAATTGTAGACACAGGTGTTTTGAAATTTGATTTTATATAATGGATAATGTTTCATTCATTTAGTACTTTACAAATGTTTCACCTTAATAACGTGTTTGGTTCATTATGCAGAAAGCTGTTTTGAATTTGATTTTATATAATGGATAATGTTCCGTTCATTTAGTACTATACAAATACAATTATTTCACCTTAATAACGTGTTCGGTTCATTATGTAGAAAGCTGTTTCGAATTTGATTTTATATAATGGATAATGTTCTATTCATTTAGTACTATACAATTGTTTCACCTTAATAACATGTTCGCTTCATTATGAATTAATTGAATTGCATGGATGCAGGTGTTCTGAATTGAATTGATAATCTCTAAATTGTAGATACAGGTATTTTGAATTTGATTTTATATAATGGATAATATTCCGTTCATTTAGTACTATACAATTGTTTCACCTTAATAACGTGTTCGATTCATTATGCAGAAAGTTGTTTTGAATTTGATTTTTATATAATAGACTAATAGATAATGTTCCGTTCATTTAGTATTATACAATTGTTTCATCTTAATAACATGTTCGGTTCATTATGCAAAAAGCTATTTTGAATTTGATTTTATATAATAGATAATGTTCTGTTTATTTAGTACTATACAATTGTTTCACCTTAATAACATGTTCGGTTCATTATAAATTGAATAGATGCAGGTGTTTTGAATTGAATTGAATCGATAATCTCTAAGAGAAGGAGAAGAAGAAGGAAAGAAGAAAAACATGCATGTACAAATTTGGAAAAAGAAGAAGAAACAGAAAGAGAAGAAGAAGGACGAGAAGAAGAACCTGTGCGAATTTGAAAAAAGAAGAAGAAGAAATACGAGGAGGAGGAGAAGGAGAAGGAGAGGAAGAAAGAAACGGAGAAGGAGAAGGAGCGCATGATTTGAAAAGTTGTTACAACAACTTGGATAGACTTGGATAAGGATTTTGCGTAGAGCTTTATTCTAAAACAAATTATTTCTCATCCGATCAACACTAACACATAAAAAAAAAATCCAAAAATCTAAAAATAGAGACACGTTCAAATTTATATAAAAGCAACTATCATATAATAAAATAAAACATACAAAATACCTAAAATATTAATATCTAAAACCTCATTAAAAAAACATACAAAACAAAATAAATGAACCTACTAAAAGAAAAAAAAATACAAAAGAACAATCAAAACGTTTAAACAAGACCATCCGACATTACATAAAAGAAACATCCACAATCTAATACCCAATAAATTAAATATTCTACTTTCGACTAAAAAAAATACAAACGCATGCAAATTTTAAACATAAAATCTAAAAAATATATTACACCCACAACTAACAAAAGCACATATCCAAAATAAAATAACAAAGAAAAAAAACAACACCTTCGCATAATGACATTGAAAAAAAAATCCAAAATACAATGAAAAACATCGAAAATACAACAAAAAAAAATCCAAAATATAATGAAAAAAATATCCAACATGAATGCTTTATAAACATACAAAACATCACTAAAAAAAACACCCAAAATCCAAACAACACATATCTAAACCTATACGAAAAAGCATCCAAGATTTTAAAAATTGGAAAACATACATGATCATCGTATTGACGACACACAATATTCGCACCCTCAACACTTTCTTCAATCCAAGAAAAATTCACTGAGAAATCGATTATATTCGATTCCGCTTCATCAGCTGATGAAGCTATTGACGATGCAAAAACCTCTCAAAGTTAATTGGAAAGCCATGCGGCGATATAAGCAAGGTTGCGAGAACCGAACCAGTAATTAAACTAGTCAAGTAACTGGTTCAATAGTTTAATAGTACAACTGTAACACCCTAACTATCAAAATGTCACGCTTCCGGCTGTGCCACTCTGATAGCTCGGGTATTACGACTCTTAAAATATTTAATTCTAAAATCTGAGCCTGTAAATTTTAAACCGAATTTTCAAAACATACATCCATACTTCTCAATACAATTTACAATACTTACAAATAATATATATATACATCATACCAATATATAGAATTCACATATCAAAACTCCTATCCCTCTTGCAAAAATTATAATATTAATGGCGAGGGAAGAATAATAATAACTAAACTAAAACATCTTCTATCGCATCAGCTAAACTTAACTACTCTTCATAAGCTTCTTTGCCCGTTTCCTGAAAAGAGAAGTCTGTAGGGGGTGAGAACTTAACAACATGGTCTCACCACAGATTTTCAGAATTGTTATAAGAAGATATTTAATAGGTAAACTGTTTTCCAAACTCAGTGATTAAATATCCAGAATTCCCAAACTCAGTTTTTCCTATAAAAGAAAATTTAGAAGTCTCCTAACAGTATGAATGACCAATCTGTTCCAAACATAGGTTCATTAAGTCTATGCTGAACCAGCTTGATTTTTCATACTTTACTAATACTTCAATCAGAAACCAATCATAGCCTTAAATTCAGTGACTCAAACAACTCCACAACCAAATCATCATCTCATCATCAATATCCAAACTCAAAGGAACCACAACAGAAACAAATACAGGCAAAACATACAAGGAAAACACAGGTATAGATTGAAGTTACAGCAAATAGATCAGGTAGCAGTTAATAACAGTTAAGCAATTAGACAGACCCAAACAAATTCAAACTCAAGCAAAGCATACAAATGCATATGATGAATGCCTATCCTATGGTTGTTGATATCAACTGTCGGTTACGTAGCCATCCCGACATGTTCTCAAGCTCACAACATACCATGGAAAAAATCCCCAAGCTGACATGGGGAAAAGAACGCCCCAAGCTCAATAATATCCATGGGACGAATCCCAAGCTGACATGGGGAGAAGAGACAACACCCCAAGCTGACATAAGGGGGATAACACCCACCCAAGCTCAATATATTCAATCATTTCTCATAATTATTAGTTTCACTTCCGATACTAATTCATATCTCTTTTTCACATTCATCCTCATTGTCATTCAATTATTCAAAATATAATTCATTCTTGGCCCACTTTCAAATCACAAATGTATTCAGTTCACATCTTGCCAAGAACCATTTTTCTTAAGTAAATTTTCTTTTCAAAACTTTCAAACAACTTCATAACCAAGCCAAAATCCAAATCTCTTCTGAAAGACTCAAAATCACTCATTTTCAAATCATTCGCTCCATCACTTTGAAATCAAGTTATTAATCAACAACCTTCACAAAGACTCAAGACTCTAGGGAAGAATAACCTGCCTCATTTCTTAAATTCCTTAGAAATCCTCGGAATTATAGTTACTTAAGTTGAAATCAATTAAAATGAAGATTTAAAATCAAAACCAAAGCATGTAAGGCAAAAGTTCCGAACCAGTTTCAAAACCAAAATTATTTAAGCCCAAAGACCAATTTCTTTTTGTTCTTAAATCGGAAACTTTCCCAAAGGCTCGAATTTGTTTAGCTAAAATTTAAAGAATACTTCAAAAGCAATACGAAATTAAGTAATCAAAGTTCAATTTCCTTCAAAATCCGTTAAAACTCCTACAAAGGTACTTCTTTGACCAAACTTCAAAACATAGGTCCCCTCATGTTTAAATCAAACTTAAAACATAAACTTTCCTTAAAAGATTGAACTTGAATCACCTGTTTCTTAATAAATCAAGAACCAAACAATAGAATCTCTCGAATCCAATCCTTTTCTAAATCATATTTTAAAACAAAATCTTGGATTTCATAAAATTTTGGCAACATCTCCCCTAAAACTTGGACTTTGCTACCCGTTTCGGGTCCCAACCAAACCATTACGCAACCCCTTCCACGGGTTCAAAACCAAACTAGTTTAAAATCATATTAATTTCGAAAATTCATATCCTTTTCATAATTCAAGAAATCAGATCCAAACTCAATTCATTTTCAATGAACCAAACTCGTTTCCAAAATTGTAAGGAAATATTTCAGCAACCAACCATATAACCAAATCAAACCACAATCCAATCAAACCACAAACACGTTCATCCCAAAATAGCCCAGCAATACATAAGGCTTATACAACCACTAAAAGTACATTTATCACATTAATATCCATTTATAACAACTCCAAATCATAAAATTAAGTTCTTTGAAAAAGTCCCTACCTCGTTCATGATTTAACTACGCGACAAACTCCGTTCTCTCTCAGCCTATAGCCTTGGCAATTATAACCACGTCCCATTCCACTCTCGCTGGCAACCCCAAACGCGACATGGAGACTCCTGGTTCGCGTTCCTTTCTGCGGGCTCCAAAGAGAGGCGATGAGGGCGACGGTGGCACGGTGGCTCGATGGCTGGGCACGGTGGCAGCAGCAGCTCCTTCATCTTCCGTTTCTCTCCTCTCGAACGGGTCTGCTCAACAGCGGCGGCGAAGAGCACGGCGGTACCTCATCCTCCTCTCTGCATCGGCGTCGACGACGTGTTTCAGGACGGCGGCAGTGACGGCGGATAGTCCCCCGCCCCTCCCTTCTCTTCTCCGTTCCCTTACTCTCCCTCTCCAATTTCCCGTTTCTGAAATTGTTGCACTGAAGGGGTGAAAGGGGGTGGGGTGCGGCTGTGGTGAGGGGGCTAGGGTTAGGGTTTCTCAATTAATTTGGGAATTAGAGTTTCTGATTCAGTTTGGAAATTAGGGTTAGAAATTAGGGATTTTATAAAGGAATATGGATAGATATGAATAGATATTTTGATAAAATTGGAGGGTAGAGTAATTTTAAAACCAAATATACTCTCTTAAAAATATTTAAGAACATTATTTATCAACATATTGCTAAGTTGAATTAATTATTTCTATTGTTCAATAATTCAGTGGTTCAATCGAAGTCGAACTGTAGTTGAACCGGTTTAATTAAATATATAATAAAAATATAAAAAAATTAATATATAGTTTTAAATATTTAAATTCAATAATTTCTAAGCTAATAAAATTTAAAATTTTACAATTTTACACAATAAATTGTCCATAATTTATTATTAAAAGTTCATAAACAACTTCAAACATCAAAATTTATAACCTAAAAAAAAATCAAAATGCATATAAATGACAAACACAAAATGTTCTACCAGAAAAAAAAACAACATTGAACAAACAAGTCTTCAACTAAACAAAGACACTACTATAAATGAAGTATTGCCAAACTGGATCATATTTTCCTCAAGAGAAACCCGTTTAGAATTCTTGGAGAGCTTTATCTTGTGGCTGGTTATCACTTTGTGGTCATTCCATCGACAAGATACCGCCAACAACAATACAAATTACGTACAACAAAATAAAACCTCAGCCATCAAAATTTAAAATCCAAAATTAAACTTATCACTGTTTTTGACAATTATATATATCAACCAAAATCTAGAATTAAAAAAATAAACAACAGCAATTTAGAATTATTATAATTATTAATTAACAAAATAAAAAATAAACTGAATTACTGAAGATTGAAGAACTCATGACG
>NC_029792.2:83500033-83504184 GCF_000816755.2 Arachis ipaensis | reverse complement strand
AAAAATGTAGTGATCCAGGTCCATGCATGGTTAACTGTACCATTGAGGGTGTAATATTTTCTGACTGCATGTGTGATTTAGGAGCGTGTGTTAGTATAATGCCATTGTCTATATATGATACTTTGAGGCTCCCTCCCTTGAAAAGGTCAGCAGCTCATTTTGTGTTAGCAGATAAAAGCATTATTACAGTGGTTGGAATTGCTGAAGATGTATTAGTGAGCATTAAGGGGCTCACATTTTGCATTGACTTCTATATCTTGGAAATGCCCCCTAATGACTCAGGAAGACCATCATCAATCCTGCTTGGAAGACCATTCCTGAAGACTTCAAAGTTCAAGCTGGATGCATTCTCAGGAACTTACTCCTTTGAGATAGATGGCAGAGCTGTAAGTTTCAGTTTAAATGAAGCTATGAAGCACCCTTCGGAAGATCATTCTATCTTCCAGTGCGACATCATTGATGAAACTGTAGCTGAAGTTCACCAAGAAGAAGTAGAAGAGAAGCACATGGAGCAAGGTCAAAGTGCGGGGACACCCTCTGAACATAATGAAGATACCTTGCCATTATTACTAGTTCCAGATAATCCAGAGCCTAGCCATGAGAAGACATTGGAATTAAAGCCCCTTCCACTCTGCCTCAAGTATGCTTACCTTGAGGATAATCAGAAGCTCCCAGTTATCATTGCAAGGGAACTCACTTCCCAACAGGAAGAACAGTTGCTCAATATGCTGAGAAAACACAAGAGAGCAATTGGGTGGAGCTTGACGGATATAGTAGGCATTAGCCCTCAGCACAAAATGCACAAAATATTCTTAGAAGAGGGAGCAAAACCTGTCCATCAACCCCAAAGAAGATTGAATCTCACCATCTTAGAAGTTGAAGTGACCAGAGTAACCAGGCTACTTGAAGTAGATATCATTTGGATAGAGACAACAAGGAGGATATAGGCGGCCGACGATGACAAGGACAACTCTGAACCGACCTTTTGGCAACACGAAGAGAAGAGTAGACCATCGAGTGCTAAGGTGTCCGCGAGGAGAAGAGAAGACCTTGCTGGTGTCACTGGTGTGGGAAATCGTGATTCACACTTTTCACATCTCCGCACAACTAACCAGCAAGTGCACTGGGTCGTCCAAGTAATAAACCTTACGTGAGTAAGGGTCGATCCCACAGAGATTGTCGGCTTGAAGCAAGCTATGGTCATCCTTGTAAATCTCAGTCAGGCGGATTCAAATGGTGATGAGGTTTTAATAATTAAAAGATAAATAAAACATAAAATAAGATAAAGTTACTTATATAATTCATTGGTGGGAATTTCAGATAAGCGTATGGAGATGCTTTGTTGCTTCTGAACCTCTGCTTTCCTATTGCCTTCTTCCAACTGTGCGTTACTTCCTTCCATGGCAAGCTGTAGGATCCTCTCAGTGAAAATGGTCCTCTATGATTTCTGCACGGCTAATCAACTGTCGGATTTCTCGTCTCGGATGAAAAATACCAGGTACAGCTACTGCATGACTAATCATCTGTCGGTTCCCACTAGCGTCGGAATAGGATCCATTGATCCTTTTGCACACTGTCACTTGTGCCCAACATTCGCAGTTTGAAACTCGTCACAGTCATCCCTTCCCAGATCCTACTCGGAATACCACAGACAAGGTTTAGACTTTCCGGATCCCAGGATGCTGCCAATTGTTCTAGCCTATACCACGAAGATACTAATCTCATAGACTCGGTCCATGTATTAGATACCCAAGAGAATATACTCCGGCTGTCGTCCAATGGCTATGTTGAACATCATGTAGATCGCTTGTGGTTGTCAGGCACGCGGATCTTGGCTAAGCGAGTAACGAAGATAGTGGGTGATTGTCACGGGTCACCCCTTCATTCTGAATTAACTGATTTAAGTATGAGAGTATATCTTGGAGAAGAAGTAGGCGTGAATTGAATAAAAAAACAATAGTACTTGCATTAATTCATGAAGAACAACAGAGCTCCACACCTTAATCTATGGGGTGTAGAAACTCCACCGTAGAAAATACATAAGTGAAAAGAGGTCTAGGCATGGCCGTGAGGCCAGCCTCCAAACGTTAAAAGATGATAAAAAGATAGTGTGCGAATACAATGGTAAAAAATGCTATTTATACTAAACTAGTTACTAGGGTTTACAGAAAATGAGTAACTAAGTTTAGATAGTGCAAAAATCCACTTCCGGAGCCCACTTGGTGTGTGCTTGGACTAAGCATTGAAGCTTTTTCGTGCATAGGCTGTTCTTGGAGTTAAACGCCAGCTTTGGTGCCAGTTTGGGCGTTTAACTCCAATTCTAGTGCCAATTTGGGCGTTTTACGCCAGAAAGTTTTAGGCTGACTTTGAATGCCAGTTTGGGCCATCAAATCTCGAGCAAAGTATAGACTATTATATATTTCTGGAAAGCCCAGGATGTCTACTTTCCAACGCAATTGAGAGCGTGCCAATTGGGCTTTTGTAACTCTAGAAAATCTATTTCGAGTGCAGGAAGGTCAGAATCCAACAACATCTGCAGTCTTTTTTCAGCCTCTGAATAAGATTTTTGCTCAGGTCCCTCAATTTCAGCAAAAAAATACCTGAAATCACAGAAAAATACACAAACTCATAGTAAAGTCCAGAAATGTGATTTTTGAATAAAAACTAATAAAAATATAATAAAAATAATTAAAACATACTAAAAACTATGTAAAAACAATGCCAAAAAGGTATAAATTATCCGCTCATCAGTCACCGTCAGCGCCGATGGTGATAGGGGCTGATGGTGGAGAACTGGAGGCGCGGTTTTGCTGATGGAAGGGGTTAACGGGTTACACAAATTAGGGTTGGAATTTGGGGAGAGTGAAGGGAGAGGGAGGTTCTGCTTGCCTTCTGCCCGTTTTGTTTTGTTTTTTCTTTTTTCAGGGTTAGAACGTCACGGTTCTAATGATGGATAGTGAATCGGAACTTTAAAAAATTGGCCTAATTCAGCTGATTCACCGGTTAACCATCGATTTGACTGATTTTTTACCTTTTTTGCAGTGCAATTTTGGGTCAATCAGACTGGCCAGATGACTGCTTTTTAGTTAACCCGTTTGCACCGACCAGTCCAATCTGATTTTCAGAACCTTGGATATGACTCCACAGCAATAGCATGGCGTCATGAGAGAAGTAGTTCCAAGGGGCAACGTGGCGTCAGGAAGACACAAGATGGATAGGGGAAGGGGATGGTTTCGCAATACGAAGGGTTGAATGTTTTTTAAATGGTTGGGGGAGAGCATGCAATGTCGGGGTGAGACACATTCAGAAGGAGAGGCGCGGGAGTATAGCAATGCAACGATAGACAACGGACCACAAGAGGATGGCGACAAGTAAAGGGAAACGTGACATCGTGGTAAGGAGAGAGGAAAGTCACGACGTTGCAGTATTATAGTTGAGAAGTAAAGTGCATGTTTTTTAAACGCAAAGTTAATATTTTTAAAATCTAAATTATGTTTTCTAAAAGTTAGCGGGAGTTGACTGCATTTTAAATTAGTTATTTATTTTTTTTGTTTTTGAGACTAGTAACTTTCTTTCCCATATTAGCTAATGCCTTATTTTTTAAGTTTTAATTGTTTGTTTGAATTGGTTTTTTTAGTGAAAAAATATTTTCCATTAATTTTTTTTATAAAAAATAAAGAAATAAGTACCTTTTTTAGAAATCAATTCAAACTAATCTTAAAGAGGATAACGTACGTTATATGTATCAAAAAGAGAAGGATAACATTTTTGCACCGTCCAAAAATAAAAGGCACAACGGTTTTGACAATTTGAGACTTCCCAACTCATCTAATCATCTTCAATTCTTCATCTATCTTCATATTGACTAAAATACCCTGGATGTAGGTTTTGGATAAGGGATGCTTTGTGGGCGGCCGTGGGTTGGTGAGAGATAAGGACAAGAAGCATAACTTGTTTTCAGCCTATTATGATCAATGAAAGTTTGCCTGTAAAGGAAAATATTTGGCCCTGGTGTCCAAGAAAAAAAAAAAACCCTCAATTCATTAGTCAAATAAAGTCAGTGAAAGAAAAAAAAGGTTTACTAGGACAGAGATAAAACTATTATTATTAATAAAGTTTTAATTTTAAATAAAATATAACTGAGTATGTTG
>NC_029792.2:83477095-83499874 GCF_000816755.2 Arachis ipaensis | reverse complement strand
ATGGATTGATGTTCATCTTGTCGGCTTAGTTTAATGATTGTATCCTTTGTAATTGGTATTTAATTTGTTATGAAATACCGATGGATTGGTAAAATGGATGTCATATGATTAGGACTAGAAGTTGTTGGGTTGATCTGAATTGTAAATAGTATGATAATTTGTTAATTAGTAAGCTGAGAAGAAAAATTGCTTGCGGCAATTAGCCAACCATCTCAACGCAAATTTGTATTACTAGATATTGAATGTAGCGTTTGTTTTGGATACTAAAACTAAAATTGGAGTATTGAAATTTAGTATTATATTTAATAATTGAGATTGAAATTAAAATTTTTGTTTTAAAACATAAAATTTTAGTTAATGTTTAAGATTGTCTAAAATGATGGGATCTATGACCTGACAATGTTGTCGAACTTCAAGGCTCCTGGAAATTCGAGTGAATGGAAAGGGGTGAACCTGCAAAAAACAATCCAACGCTCAAGTCAAAAGCGTTCTTAGAAGTTAAAGTTTAGAGTTTTTCGTGTCTCATACCTAGAGGAAAGTCCGAGACTCTACGTATATAAATAATTTCATGATTCAAAGATCTTCCCAATATGGGAAGATACGATTTTGTATATGAGTTTGATTGATGGAGTGATTTATGGCAAACGGGAGATTCTAGATGTTTGAGCCGAGAGAGACGAATTGGGCCTAAAGGCTGGATCTTCGTGGGCTACCTTTACCTACTTCTAACGAGGAAGTTGCCTTCATCTCTTTTGGATTCACTGCCACTTGGTGCTTGTCTGAGCTCCATCACTTATTCTCTCGTGCTAGTTGACCACTGCTGTTGAAGTAAGTTTTTTTTCCTTCGTTATTTTTCCTGCATTTTTTGCGTTTACTGTTTCAGATAATGTAATTAGTGGCATAGCCCCGCCGTGATGGTGGCTTGGGGGGGGAGGGGGTTTGGAGGGGATGCCACAACCTCTCTGTTAGGACTTTAACTAGTTTTTTCCTTTTCCTTTTAATTTTCCAAGCTTCAGTTTGTGTAGTTCTTAGGCTCATAGTGGTGGTGGTGCCCCCAATTCTGTAGATGTGGTGCGGAGGAGAGTTAAACCTCAACGGGAGCTTGTTTTTCTGGTCGGGGGAGTTTCTCGGAGATATTTTTGGTGCAATACGAATGTGGTAAAAACCCCTTCACGTCTTAGCAAAGATGACTTACAGGAGCTTCGCGACGCTGGCGCAATCTGCAACCGCTACAAGAAAATGGATTATTTGTAACAAAAAATTATATCAAATTTAAAATTGTTACTAATTATGGTTTTTTTTGTAACAATAATTAGTTATTGTTACAAAATAAGAATATTTTGTAACAACGTGATTTCTTTTGTTACAAATTATATTGACTTTCGTATCGAATTGTTGTTTTGTTGCAAAATATTATAATGTTTTGTAACAAAAGATTATATTGTTGCAAAATTATTTCTATTTTAAATTAAAATACTTAATTAAAAACTAATTAACTAATTAATAATTAAATAATATTTTAAAATAATTTTAAAAATTAAATTAAATTTTAAATTAATACAATATATCCTAATTTTATCTAACCCTAATCAATCTAACACTAAAAGCAGCCGCCATCTCTTTTCTTCCCAAACCCTAGCTTCAACACAAACACACAGACACAACGTGAAATTAGAGAAGAGAATGAGAGCTGTGATCAAAAGAGAGGAAGAGCCACGCTGCTGCCATTGTCCAACAGCCTTGCCACCGCCGTCACGTCACCGCCAAGCCATCGCAGGAGAGAGATGCGTCTGAGAGAGAGAAAGAGTTAGAGGGAGCAACTGCGAACTCGCCAACAGGGGAGCCCGTGTTGCCGTCGCCTTGGTTGCTCCCACCGCCGTTGGACCCGGCACGCGCGTCGTCGACCAAGGAGTGCCTATGACCCGTTGCTGCTGCCACTAGGGTTTACCGCCACCGCTATGCCTTGTCATTGCCATCAGAGCCACCACGAATAAGAGAAGGAAGGGGCGCTGCTTCACGTTGTCACCGTCGCCGTGGGTGGAGCCGTCGTCGCCAAGGTTCGCCCTGAAGAGGAACGCGAATGGAAAAGAAAACAGGGAAGTTGCTATTGGGGATTTGGGAAAAATGGCTATGTTCTGCCTCTGCCGCTTCTACTCTAGTACGTGATGAACCAACAATATTAATTATAGTCCTTTTTTCCTTTTAATTTGTGTAATTCCCATTTCTTCCAGATACAACGATTTGAGGTTTAGAATATTTTCCAAACACCCAGATTTATTCCCTGAAGAGGTGAGTATCATTCACTGTAAGAAATCATACTTTTAAAGAAAGTATTGATGTTTTAGAGGAAGTGGTATTTAAATCAAAATGAAGGTCTTTATATCAAAATGAAGATGCTATTGTGGGATTTCTCAAGCAGAGCCTGGTTAGTTGCTGTTTTTGGTCCCATTATTGTTATTTTATGATTGCTATATTATAATTTTCAAAGAATAAGATCAACAACCAGTTCTTGAATAGATAATTTATATAATTCTTATTTTTCTCTTTAGAATTCTGGTATATGTGACAGATTTTTTTGCTTTATTGGCAATTTTAGTAATATTTTTGTTTTACAGTTCTTCAATTTTGTGTGAGTATCTTGCACGGGAGTATTTACGGGAGTATTTACTGTTTATCAATTAATAATTATACAAAAGAAAATTTTGTATTTTTTCATATAAATCATCTAACTGATTTGAACATGAAATGAGAGGCTCTCTAGTTGAATGTATAGAAGAAATATCTGGTCCTGCCCAAGATCTATGAAATTTAGGAAGTTTTGTATGATATTTCTCAATGCTTCAATACTGATTTTACCACTACTTAGTAGTTACAGATTAAGTCATCACATAATATATATAGCCAAGTATTTGTCATACAGGTTAGCAAGTGCCGCCTAAATTTGAAACATAAGGTATGTGTTCTAATTTTTACCATCCTTAAGGAAACTAGGGCCTCCTGCTAAGCTAAATAACTGGAGGAAATATATCATACATGCTCTAAATATAATTACAAATTTCTTAGGTTGTTCTTGATTGTTGTCATTCATGTTATTAACATACATGAACAAAGAAACAATAAGCTGCTTTACATCCGTAATAGGTTAAGGTCAAGGAGTAATTTAATGATAGAACTAGTCTATTTAATCATTTGTAACTTAGTATAAAAGAAGCTGAAATAACAAGAGTTGGATGCCTACAAAAACTTAGATGAAGATCGTCAAATTAGAGGATACATTAACTTGTTTGGTAGATACAATGAACTGAATTTATTTACTGAATTTTTAGTTGAATTTTGCTTGTGCAATGATGTGCTCAAAAAAATACTTAAAGAGCCACGAACACGATAAGAGGAAGAATTAGCTCGAGTGAAAGCTCAATTGGAAGCTCAACAACTCTTTTATAGCGCGCTTTGACAATGAAAGAAACTAGACAATTAAAGGTACCCCTAAAATTGCTTATGGTTTTAATACATATTCATAGATGATTCATATATTATTCGTATAGTTTAATTGTATATGGATCTATTTATTACATTTTACTTGTGTCATAGTTGATAAATGACAAATGTCCTATTATTTGGTTTGATAAATTTGGTTGTGTATTGGATGAGAAATAAGTAATGAATTGGTTATTATTGATGGAACCGTAGATGGGAAAATATCCAAATTTTAGGTGAGGTTCTGCTAATTTTTTTTTTTAATTTTGAATAGAAGTTAATAGAAAAAGTTGTAATTGGTATTATATCTTGCTTCTAATTTTTTGTTTCGGTTTTTCTCATTTACAAGTGTGCTAAAATGGTGACAACATGCTACCTAAAGGACTCAAGAATATTTTGATCCATAGAGATTCTAATCTATGTTAGACTTTTAACTTTTGGTTGAACTTGTGTAAGAAATATAACTTGTAGAACTAATCAATGTAGACATTAATGTTATTTTGTTTTAAAATAATTTAGTTAAATGAAGCATGTTTGAATTATCTATGTTTTTACATATTAGGTAAATGTTGATTTGCTCAATAAAGTAGTTAACATATTAATTAATTAAAAAATTAATTTGGTAAATTATGTATGTAATTTGTATTAAAAAAATTTGTTACAAAATAAATATTGTGTTTTTGTAACTAAAGAAAACAAAATGTTACAAAATCAAGTTATATTTTGTGACAAAATTTTATTAGGAAAAAATATATTGTCACAAAAAATATTTTAGAGATAAAAATTTGTTATCACTTTTGTAACTAATTTTGATTTTTGTATCAAAAAAATTTGTTAAAAAATATTATTTTGAATTGTAATAGTTTCATTTTTTGTTAAAAAAACTTTTTGTAACGGGACATACTGCAATATCCTTTTTTTTTTGTTACAAATTTCTTTTGTTTCAAAATTCCAATTTTTTTAACAATTTTTTTGTTACAAATATTACTTTTTTTGTAGTGAATGGTGGTGCAGTTGAGGAACATTACGAGCTATCTCTTCCTGACCCACATGAGCGGGTGTGTTATGTGAACATGGAGGCTCCCCAGGTCTTGGATTGGATGTGGGTTTATAAACCCATTCGATGTTGTAGGGGTTCATTTCCCCTTCTCTGTGTTCGTGATTGGGCTTCTCAACTGCTATAGTAAATATGGCTCCTTCACAACTCCATCTTAATAGCTTGGCGGCTGTTGATGCATTTGCATTTTAAATAGTTTATATTATGTTTTTCTCTTATTTCCGTAGGTTTAATTATATAATCTTCTCTTAATCTCATTACTTTTTAGTACTATTTGCTACATAGTGTTTACAAAGTATTTTAAGGAAATACAAGATTAAAGAGGTGAAAATCAAGTAGCAAAGAGAGGATGATCAAAGAGCAAACAAGGTACGTGAGGTCCCAAGGCATACAAGTGAGCTGAGGCATGGACGTGCCACGTAGGAAGCAGGGCGTGCCATGCCCTAGGAGAAGAAGCAGAGACGTGCAATGCCTGGAGTTAGGCGTGCCACGCCCTATCAAGAAATCGAAGTCCAGGGAATAAGTGAATTACATTCACAGCCAGACACTTAGTTCCTTCGGCTCAGTTTCATTATTGATTTTTGCACCCATTATGAGCAACTAATTCCTCTGTCAAAGGGTTAGGAGCTTTGTTTATGTTTCTATGAATTATTAATATAAGTTTTCTTCTATTTTAAAGTATTGCATTGATCTGTTTTATGATTGAGTGTTTTGTTCTTCATTCCTAAAGGATTAGTAGTGTCGACAAGCATACTAATCCGGTTTTGAATTTATTGCTTTGACATAACTAATATCCAAATTATGCTTGAAAACTCTTTCACATGACTTTCTGAATCGACTAGACATAGTGGTTTTTAAAGTATGCGACACCATACATGATTTGTCAATTACCCTAGTTTTGAATACGTGGCATATAATTTGGGTTATAACAATTTTTGAAAATTGTGTTTTCTCATAAGATTCAATCGAATAGGACTAGCTTGGATACATGACATAATCCCACATAAGGACTTGTTTTGAATCATATGAGGAACTTAATCTGTTTTTGCACTTAACCTCTTCGATTAATCGATTAACTAAGACATTGGTGGTTGTTTAATTAAAGAGAAACCGAGGAGCTAAGATATTGGAAATCGGATTAATAAGATTCGTCATGAAAAGATCTTTGCTTGCTTTAGAATAGGGAAACAAAGTTTGGTTTTTCTAAGGACTTAAACATCTTTGAAACCCTTGACTTCTCCATTATATATTCTCTTTCAATCAATTACACCTTCACTATCTTCAAGCTATTCAATATTCAAGTCTTTCAAGTTTCTAGCAAGTTTCAACATTCATCAAATTCCAGGTTTTATTGATCTGATTAGTTATTTAACTCGATATTTGTGTGCTCAATCCTTTAATCCTTGTAAAAATAATTCCACTTATAGTGGTATTACTTGAATGACCCAGTGCAATTACTAGTATCTGTGAGCTTCACTTTTTGCTCATCAAGTTTTGGCACCGTTGTTGGAGATTAACTAAAATTGACATCCTACTTTGGGTTAAATTACTAAATTAAATCCTATCTTTATTTTGTTTCGTTTTAGTTTTATGTTCTTTTCATTATTAGGTTTTATTTGAGTCTGTTCTTTTATTTTACAGATGCTGAATTAAGTCTTAGGGTTAAAATTTTAATCCTATTTTGCTTTTGTTTCACTCGTACATTTGCTATTGTTAGTTTTCTTTTCCACTGGTGCCTTTGATCTATTTGATTTTTTGTGTATGCAAGGGAGTGACAATTGTGAATATCTTTGATATGACCCTGAAATTGAATTAACTCTATTCCGGTGATAAGAAGAAAGATGGCCAAGGGATAGAACAATGCAAGGAGAACGCCTGAAGATTTCCACCACACCCACCACTGATAGTTATGGCAGCAACATAGTAAGGCCGGCTATTGAAGCCAACAATTTTGAGTTGAGACCTTCATTCATCCAATTGGTCCCGCAAGACTAATTCAGTGGCAATCCTCAAGAAGATCCGAATGTGCACATATCTAATTTTTTGCAGATATACGATACAGTTAAGGGCAATGGAGTCTCCTCCGAAGTAATAAGATTGCGGTTGTTCCCATTTTCCCTAAAGGATAGAGTTAAACAGTGACGACAAGCTCAACCCTTGGACAATATAGCAACATGGGATGATATGGTGAATAAATTCCTAACCAAGTACTTTCCTCCACAAAAGCTATCAAGGTTAAGGAATGTTATTCACACGTTCACTCAAAAGGAGGGAGAATCACTTTATGAAGCATGGGAGAGGTACAAAGGGATGTTGAGAAAATGTATCCATCATGCATTCTTAGAGTGGCTACAACTCCAAATATTCTATGATGGGGTGTATCATGCCTCTAGAACCTTAATCGACTCCTCAGCTGGAGGATCCTTGCATCGGAAGACACTCGAATAGGCTTTGGAGTTGATAGAGATAGTGGCTAATAACCACTACATGTATGCCAATGGAGGAAAAGTAAAGAAAGGAGTTATAGAGCTAGACACATTAGATGCACTGCTGGCACAAAATAAGGTCATGTCTCAACAAATCAACACACTCAATAAATAAGTGGGGCATATGCAAGTCTCAGTCATAAGATCACGAGTCACAATATGAAATTTGTGTAGAGGAACTCATAAAGATGAAGAATGTGAGCTATTCAAAGATGACTAGTACCCCACCGAACAAGTTAATTATATGGTAACTTTTCAAGAAATCCACAAAATGAACCATTCTCAAAGACATATAATCCAGGCTGGAGGAACCATCTAAATTTTGGATGGAAAAATCAAGGACAGAGGAACTTCAACACTCCATATCCACAAGGATCATCTTCAACACAATCACAAAATTCTCAAAAGCCTCATGCAAAGAACACCTTGGATAGTTTTTTCAAAGAATTCATGCAACAAACCAAGGAATTCATAATGGAGACAAGAGCTAATTTCAAGAATAAAGAGGCCTCTATATGAAACTTGGAAGTACAAGTGGAACAAATTGCCAAGCAATTGGCAGAGAAACCCCCAAACTCCTTTCCAAGTGACATAATTCCAAATCCAAGAGAGGAGTGCAAGGCTATTAATCTAAGAAGAGGAAAAACAATTGGCAAGAAAACCACAACAAGCAAAGAGGATGAAGAACCATTAGAGGAGAAGAACAAACAAAAATAAGAAGTCCATACATCACCACCTCAAGCTCCAAGAGACGTTACAAGAGAAAGAGTATATGCACCCAAAATTCTATTCCCACAAAGATTGCAAAAAGGAAACCAACAGCAACAATAATTTAAGTTTCTAGAAGTCTTCAAGAAGTTACAAATTAATATCCCTTTTGCAGAAGCCTTGGAGCAAATGCCTCTTTATAAAAAATTCATGAAGGAGTTGCTAACCAAGAAGAGGACCCCAGCAAGTTCATATCTAATTTTCTGCAGATCTGTGATACTGTTAAGATAAATGGAGTGAACCCTGAGGTTTACAAACTCATGCTCTCTTTCTTTGCTGTAAGGGATAGAGCAAGGTTATGGCTGGATTCTCAGCCTAAGGAGAGCCTAGACACATGGGACAAGGTGGTCACTGGATTTCTGGCCAAGTTCTTTCCACCCTAAAAGTTGAGTAAGGTTAGAGTGGAAGTCCAGACTTTCAGATAGAAAGAGGGAGAGTCCCTCTATGAGGCCTGGGAGAGGTTCAAGCAGCTGATTAGGAGAAGTCCTCCGGACATGATTTCAGAATGGACCATGTTGGAGATCTCTTACGTTGGCCTCTCTGAGATAGTCAAGATGTCACTGGATCACTCTGCAGGTGATTCACTTCACATGAAGAAGACACCTGAGGAGGCGTTAGGAGCTTATTGAGATGGTTGCCAACAACTAATACATGTACACTTCTAAAAGAAACCCTGTGAACACTGGGACTACTCAGAAGAGAAGAGTCAAGGAAGTGGACGCACTGGATGCCATTTTGGCGCAGAATAAGCTGATGTCCCAGAAAATTAACATGATCTCCCAACACCTAAGTGGGATGCAGGTTTCAGCTGCTAACACTCAAGATGCATGAAGAGCGGATATTTTATACGCTTTTTGACATTATTTTTATATAGTTTTTAGTAGTTTTTATTCAGTTTTTATTAAGTTTTTATAGGTTTTAGTGTTAAAATCACATTTTTCGATTATACTATGAGTTTTTGTATTTTTGTACAATTTTAGATATTTTCTGGCTGAAATTGAGGAGCTGGAGCAGAAGTCCGATTTAGAGACAGAAAAAGCACTGCAGATGCTATCCAGATCTGATCTACCTGCACTCGGAAGGGATTTTTTAGAGCTACAGAAGTCCAAATGGATCTCACTTAATAGCTATGGAAAGCTGTCTTCTAGAGCTTTCCATCAATATATAATAGTCCATACTTTGCTTCGGATTAGAAGGCCTAAAATTGGCGTTCAACGCCAGCTTCCTGCCCCATTTCTGGCGTCCAGTGCCCAAGGAGCAGAGCCCAATGTTCAAATGCCCAGAGAGGACTCCCTAGCTGGCGTTCCACATCCAAGAGACCTCATAGCAGGTGGATCTCATCAAGCTCAGCCTAAACACTCACCAAGTGGGCCCTAGAAGTGAATTTTAGCACTAAAAAGACTGTTTTACCCTTACTAATCATTAGTTTAGTATTTAAGGGATTTAATTCATGTTATACGCATATTATTCAGCATTATTTTCATTTTATCATTGTATTCTACCTCATTATGAGTTTCTAAACCTCCTAGGTTGAGGGGAGGAGCCCTGCTGTGTTCTATGAATTAATAAAAGTACTACTGTTTTTCTTCGATCCTTGTTTGATTAATTCTAAGATGTATATTCGTACTTCATCATGGTGAATAGGATGATCTAATTAATTAGCTCTGTTCATCACATTAGAATGAACATGCCTAAGAAACACCTGCGTCTACCTGGGTCAGAATGCGTCTTTCACCGGACAAGGACGACCAATAGCTTGAATATACATCTCTCAGACGGTTAATCCACGCCTTCGTTGGGGACTTCTCAAGACATCAGTTCAGCCGATTTCCGGGGAGATCAGGGTCTCTGTGGTAGAGGCTAGAATCCATAGAAGTAGCATTCTCTGATCCGGAAGATCTGACCTTGTCTGTGGCGTTTTGAGTAGGATCATGAAAAAGAATGGACTGTACGAGCTTCACCCTCAATCAGAATGGATCCACACTAAACCTGTGATTCAGATCTGGAGGAGTATTGGTAGCTGCTCAAACTAGTGCCAATCACATACAGCCTGCCATTGAAGAAATCACTCAAAAGTAAAGAGAGCAGTAATGCCGGAGTTAATTCAGAAAGGCAAAAGCAACTCCAATCCTCTACTCTATCTTTAAATTATTAGCACTCTATTATAATAATCCCATAATCCTAACACAATTCCGTATCCAACAACACCTTCTACCCTTTTCTCATATTTCTATTGATGATTTTAAGGCATACATTACTCTTACAACTTCAAACAACCTTCTGATTTGCCCGACTAAGACTTGCAGGATAACTATACCTTGCTTCAAACCACAAACCTCGTGGGATCGACCCTGACTCGCTCAGGTATTACTTAGATGACCCAGTGCACTTGCTGGTACGAAGGTGTGAGGAATCGTGCTACCAAATTTTTGGCGCCATTACTGGGGATTGTTGAGTTTGGACAAACTGACGGATTGTCTTGCTCTCTAGATCAGGTAATTTTTATTTTAATTAAGTGTTTTATTTTTATTTTTCTTCTTCCTAATTTTTGAAAAATTTGAAAACCTTTTTCAAAACCATTTTTCTTTTCTTTTTTTTTATTTTTGTTGTTGATAATTTTTGTTCCTCTGAGTCTTACATGTTCCTGTTTTTCAATTCCCAAAACTTCCTAGACCTTTTACAAAAAATATTTGTCCTTTCTTTGTTTAATTTGTGTTATTAGTTAAAGTCTTTGTTTGTATTCTTATTGAGTTTTTTATTTTTATTTTCTCCTTCTCTCTTTTTTTTTTTGAAAATTTTAAAAAAAGATTTTTCAAAAATATTTTAAATTTTTTTGTGTGTTCAATTGGTTAGAGCGTTGTGCTTATATTCTTGGTAACTTTTTGCTTCTTTGAGTTTCAATATTTATTAATTACAACAATTTTCAATTTTTTTTGGTATCTTCCTTTCAAAACTTTTCAAAAATAATTTTTCTTTGATTAAATCTTGTGTCAAATTTTTAAGTTTGGTGTTCTCTTGTTATTTTTCTTTAATTTTTGAAAATTTATTTTTAGTTTTCTAAAAATTTTAAGTTTGGTGTTCTTTTAATGTTTTTGAGTTCTTTGAGTCTTTGAGTCTTGTTTTTATTGTTCTTGTGAGTCTTCAAAGTGTTCTTGAGTATATTTTGTGTTTTGATCTTAAAATTTTTATGTTTGGTGTTTCTTGGTGTTTTCCCTCCAAATTTTCGAAAATAAGGAGCGTTAGATCTAAAAATTTTAAGTCTTGTATCCTTTACTTGTTTTTCTCTTTCCTCATTAAATTCAAAAATAAAAAAATTCAGATTTTAATTTTAAATTTTTTTATCTTATCTTATCTTAATTTTAAAATTCAAAAATCAAATATTTTCAAAATCAAAAATCATATCTTTTTCAAAATCTTATCTTATCATATTTCAAAATTAAAATTTCAACTTTCAAAATTTAAAAATTTAAATTTCAAATTTCTATTCTCAAAATTTAAAATTCAAAATTCAATTTTTAAATTCCAAATTTCAATTTTCAAAATTTGACTTTTTCAAAAATAAAAAACTTTTTCAAATCTCTATCTTATCTTATTGACTTTTTCAAAATTCAAAATTTTAAAACTTCAAAATTCAAATTTCAAATTTTAGTTTCAAGTCTTATCTTATCTCTTATCTTATTTTACTTTCAAATCTTTTCATAACTAATTACATAGCTTCTCTCTCTTCTTTTTCAAAACTTCCTAACTAACTTCTTCTCTATTCTAAATTTTCGAAAATTTTCTTCTTCTTCTCTCTCTCTTCTATTTTTGAAATTTAGTAATTAAAATTTTAAATTATTTTTAATTAATTAATTTTAATTTCGAATAAAATAAATAAATAAAATAAAGACAAAAATATTTTAATTATTGTTTATCTTTTTCTACTCCTTCTATCTTCTTCCTTCTTCATCTTCTACCTTTCTCCATCATGAATCCAAGTGGGAATGAAGAGTTCAGAAGAACTCTGGGATCTTATACAAATCCCAATGCTGACTTCTATTGAAGAAGTATCAGCATACCTCAAATCAGAGCTAGTAGCTTTGAATTAAACTCTCAACTTATTACTCTGGTGTAGCAAAACTGCCAGTATTCTGGCCTTTCTTAGGAAGAACCTACAGAAATTCTTGCAGATTTCTTAAGGATCGCTGATAAAGTACATAGTGAGGGAGTAGACCAAGAGGTCTACAGGCTATTGCTCTTTCCTTTTGCTTTAAAGGATCAAACAAAAAGGTGGTTGGATAACCAGCCTAAAACTAGTTAAAAAACTTGGAAACAGTTAGTGGACAAGTTTTTAAACCAATACTTTCCCCCAAGAAAGATGAACCAGCTGAGACTGGACATCCAAAGCTTCACACAAGGAGTTGGTGAATCTCTTTATGATGCCTGGGAGAGGTATAGGAGGATGCTAAGAAAATGTCCCACTGAAATATTTTCAAAATGGATACAGTTAGACATCTTCTACTATGGGGCTTTCAGACATGGCTAGAATATCCTTGGACCACTCTGCTGGTGGATCCTTGCACATGAGAAAGACCATTGGAGAGGCTCGAGAGCTTATTGAGATAGTTGTCACTAATCAACATCTATACTCATCTCCTGAGACCTCTATAAAAGGAGAGGTTAAGGTAGTAGTTGCTGAACCTAACCCGCCATAGCAAGATGGCCCATTGACTCAGCAACTACAAGCCCTTGCCCAGCAAATGCTGGAATTACAAGAGGCTTTGCGAGAAATTCAGACTTCTAATAGAAATGTAGAAGCCCAGTTGAGTCAAACAAGTCAGCAGTTATCTAAGTAGATAACAGAAGAATGCCAGGCTATCCAACTAAGGAGTGGGAAAACCTTAAACACCCAACCTCAGTATAATAAAAACGAAAAGCCCATAGAAGATAACCAGGTCTCTACACAAAATGACTCTGGGTGTTTAAACTCCCGGAGAGGTATCCCTCTTAGCGTTGAACGCCAGGAAAGGGCAGAGACTGGGCATTCAAACGCCAGAAAGGTATTACTCCTGGCGTTGAATGCCAGAAAAGGACAGAGAATGGGTGTTCAAATGCCCAGGAATGTGACCTTATTGGCGTTGAATGCCAAGAAAGGAGAGAGATTATGCGTCCAAACGCCCAAGGGGACAGCAGCATGGGCGTTGAACGCCCATACAAGGGAGGTCAGTCATTCATTGATAACAGCCCTCCTAAGCAAGCCAGCAACCCCCCTTCCAACTCCCATGGCATTCGGCCTTCTTCAACCAAGGTTGATGGGTACAAGGCTAAGATGCCATTTCCTCAGAAACTCTGTCAAGAAGAAAGGGATAAACAGTTTGTCCACTTTGCGAAGTATCTCAGAACACTAGAGATAAAGATCCCTTTTGTAGAAGCTCTTGAACAGATACCTTCTTATGCAAAGTTCATGAAGGACATTCTAAGTCATAAGAAGAATTGGAGAGAGACACAAATAGTCCTCCTCACTGAGGAATGTAGTGCAATCATTCAGAACAGCTTACCAGAGAAGTTTAAAGACCCTGGAAGCTTTATGATACCATGCACTCTAGGTGATACTTGTACAAGGACAACTCTATGTGACCTTGGAGCAAGCATCAACCTAATACCAGCTTCACTAATAAAGAAGCTCTGCTTGACTGATGAAGTCAAACCAACCTGCATGTGCCTTCAACTTGCTGATGGGTCTATTAAGATACCATCAAGAGTAATAGAGACATGATTGTCAAGGTTGGACCATTTGCCTTTCCTACTGACTTTGTGGTATTGGACATGGAGGGGCACAAAAGTACATCCCTTATCATAGGAAGACCCTTCCTAGTTACATGACGTACCCTCATTGATGTTGAAAAAGGGGAAGTAACCCTGAGAGTTAACGAGGAAAAGTTCGTACTAAATGCTGTGAAGGCTATGCAGCATCCATACATTCTTGAGGAATGTATGAGCATTGACCCCATTGATTTCCTAGTGGAAGAGGTCAACATGGTCGAAAGACTCAAGGTAGGGCTAGATGACATCCTTGATGATACTCAGCCTGATTCAGAGGAACCTCTGGAAACCTCTGAAGAAAAGGAGAAGCTACCTAAGCTTGAGCTTAAGCCATTACCCTCCTCCTTGAAATATGCATTTCTGGGAGAAGGAGATACCTATCCTATGATCATAAGCTCTACACACAGGAAGAAGAAGCACTAATCTAAGTGCTTAAAACACATAGGACTGTCCTTGGGTGGACTATAAGTGACCTTAAGGGAATTAGCCCTGCTCGATGCATGCATAAAATCCTTCTGGAGGATAATGCCAAACCAGTGGTACAACCACAGAGGCGATTGAACCCAGCCATGAAGGAAGTAGTGCAGAAGGAGGTCTGGGATTATCTATCCCATTTCTAACAGCCCATGGGTGAGCCCTGTCCAGGTTGTTCCTAAGAAGGGAGGAATGACAGTGGTTCACAATGAAAAAAATGAGTTGATCCCAAAAAGGATAGTTATAGGATGGTGTATGTGTATTGACTACAGAAGATTCAATGATGCCACCAGGAAAGATCACTTTCTTTTACCCTTCATTGACCAAATGCTAGAAAGACTAGCAGGTCATGCTTTATTGCTTTTTATTGTTTCCTGGATGGATATTCCGGGTACAATCAAATAGCAGTAGATCCACAGGATCAAGAGAAGACAACATTCACATGTTCATCTGGCATATTCGCCTATAGATGAATGCCATTTAGCCTGTTCAATGCGCCTGCCACTTTTCAGAGATGCATGCTATCCCATCTTCTCTGATATGATAGAGAAATTCCTTGAAGTATTCATGGATGACTTCTCTGTTTATGGAGACTCATTTGACTCCTGTCTTAATCATCTGACCCTGGTCTTGAAAAGATGCCAAGAAATAAACCTAGTTCTAAACTGGGAGAAATGCCACTTCATGATAACTGAAGGCATTATTCTTGGGCATCGGATCTCAAATAAGGGGATAGAGGTGGATCAAGCTAGGGTGGAAGTGATCGAACGCTTGCCTCCACCTACTAGTGTTAAGGCAATCAGAAGCTTCCTAGGACATGCAGGATTCTACAGGTGATTCATAAAAGATTTTTCAAAAATTGCCAAACCCCTGTGTAATGTCTTGGCCACTGATGTTCCATTTGTCTTTGACCAAGAATGCCTGCATGCCTTTGAAACTCTGAAGGCCAAGCTTATCACTGCTCCTATCATCTCTGCACCCAACTGGGACTTGCCATTTGTGCTAATCTGTGATGCAAGTGATCATACATTTGGCGCAGTCCTAGGTCAGAGACATGACAAGCTTATGCATGTCATTTACTATGCTAGTTGCGTATTAAATGATGCGCAGAAAAACTACACTACTACAGAAAAGGAGCTACTTGAAGTGGTTTATGCCATTGACAAGTTCAGATCCTACCTAGTAGGATCTAAGGTTATTATTTATACTGACCATGCTGCTCTATCCAAAATCTCCTCTTTTCTTCTTTTGAGGTTGTTTTGTGCTTTTTGCTTTTTTTTTTCTCTACCATTTTCTACAAAATTCATCAATCAAAGAGATCAAAGCAATATAAGACTTAAGCACAAAAATACATGATAATTAATCATTATGAATTCATTTTTTTATGTGAAAAGTATAGAAAAATACAACATGATGCGCATGCATCAATAAGCTAATATATTGTATATATATTAAATTAAAAAGTTGTTTCAAATCCAACTAAATAAATTTTAAATACATATACTTGCAGTTGCCAATTCAAATTAAAATACAAATAACTAAAAAAAAAAAACATGTTTTCTCATGAACTTCAACAAAAAAAAGAAACAAATAAATGCCTAATTTCATCAGCTTCCGTTCTCTTCATCAGTTCTTCTATAATGCCGATGTATGTCAAGGTTGATCTATATAGTCTTCTTACTAGATATGTAACCAGTCATGCTGTTATCTCTCAAGGCATGAGCCTTCATAACCCTCTCCATGTTTGCAGTCCAACCATACTCACCAGTGACCAAACAACAAGTAACTTATTAGTGCAGATTTTGAGAATATCTACAACTGAACCGACAAGTGTACCTGGTTGTCCAAGTAATATCTCAGGTGAGTGAGGGTCGATCCCACGAGGACTGATGGACTGAGTAACAATGGTCGACTGATTGGTTTAGTTAGGCAAGCAGAAAAGTGGGTTTAATGATTTGAAACAGAATTAAACAGTAATTCAAGAGTAAAGAAAGCAAATAAGAGAATCGGTGAGAAATCAATGAGAGAAAGCAGTTAAGGTATCAGAGATGTTTACTTTTCTGGATTAAGGTTTCTTACCAACTATTTTAATCATGCAAGATTCATTTCATGGCAAACTGTAATTGACTAAACCCTAATTCCTTAGTGATTTAGTCTCCTCTAACCTTCATCAACTGCCAATCCCTTGGTCACTTGATTCCCATTAGAGGGTTAGATTCAAATCTAGTTTATGTCACAAAAACCCTAATTACGCAAAGCTAAACGAATTATCTGTCACATATCCATATTAGTTCAAGTGATTAGAAATTTAGGAGAAATTTAATTTCAAGATGTGTTCAGGTGAGGGACCTCTTCCAAGGGTCACAAGAATGAATCTAGAATAAGGATCATACTCTCGTTCCACCTAGATTCATAAAATGAAGAACAAAAGTAATCTTTGAAACTGAATCAATACATCAATTAAAATAGAAAAGCAATAGTCTTAATCCATAGAAATAAACAAAGCTCATAAACTTAACCAAGAAGGTTTAGTGGCTCATGACATGCAGAGAAAACAAGGGTTCTGAAAAGTGTAAAAGTGCGGAAATGCGAAGATCCCCTGAAGGGTGAATCTTTTCCCTTTTATATCTAATCTAATTTGATTTGAAACTAAAATAAGATAATAAATTCTAATCCTAAAAGATTTTGTTTGTAAATAAAAATTACAAAAATAAAAGATAAAATAATAATTAAAAGCTAAAACAGGGCAGTGCCTAAAACAGAGCACTAAAACAGGGCAGTGCTTAAAACAGAGCACTACTTCAAACAAAGCACAAAACTAATCACTTAAAACTTAAATTGTTTTAATTCATTATCAGCTTTCTCCCCCTTTTGATATCAAGGAGGGACACCTGCAAACACAGAATATCAAATAACCAAAATATTTAGTCACGCAAACTGAAAATTTAATCGTTATTACAATCATCCAACTGAAAATAAAGTTCAAGATAAAAAGGAAATAGTATCAAGGTTCCAAATCCAGAGTTTATCAAAATAGAAATCAGTCAGAGACAGCAAGGAGCAAACTAGGCATCAAATTCCTCTTCTTCAAATTACTAGGATTCATCCTCCTTTTCGGATGGTGTCATATCCTCGTCAAATGAGTCTAGGTTCTTTAGAAGCACATCCACCCTGTCACAAGACTTCATCCAAGATTTTTCATTTGCATAGCAAGCTTTCGAGCTTCTTTGCTAGATTTGACCATTTGCTTGGTCATGGTAGCAAATTCCAGTAGGACATCCTTAACCATCCCAGAGAATAAATACTTGTAGGAATCAGAAGTGCCAGCAACTAAAGGATAGGAAAGGCTTTCATCTTCACTTTCAAACATGGCCGAAGCCGAAGCCCTAGTGCCTTTGACATTTTTACCTTTTGCTTGTTGTGGTACACCACCACCTTTAATTGTAGACATCCTGTTCTCAATAGGCTCATTGCTCAAATCAATATTAAAGTATTCAAACAAACAAGTCAAAAATATGCCATAGGGTAAAGAACTCTTTTTATCACTTTTCACACAGTCCCACATGTGACGAATCATAAGGTTTGCAAAAGAAATGGAAATGGAGTTCAAAATAGCATAGAACACAAGGGTGTCACAAACAGTTATCCTTTGGTATAAATCACTTTGAGGCATGATAATATGAGTGATGAGACGATGTAATAGAGCCCTAACAGGTCCTAGGGCCTTATGAGTGATAGTTGTACCATCCAAAGAAGAAAATTTTTACAAACCCGAGCCAAGACTTCTTGGTCAGAGTCCCCAACATGATTATCCCATTTACCAGACATGAACACCCTTACCCTTATATCTTCATAGCCCAAGGCAGCACTAATGGTTTCAGTATTTAAAAAAAAACTGAGTATTTTTTACGAAAGAGTGAAGTTTTCCTTCGTGGAAGAGTAAGTTTGCATAAAATTCATGCACCAAATTTGGGTAAATGGGTTTTCTTATTTTGAAAATAGGAGACCATTTCAAATCATCAAAGTTTATTTTAAAATCAATCCCTTTTTCAGATAATGCATCGAGATCAACAACTAAGGAAGAACATAGATTACGGATTGTAAGAACTTGTTTATGAAACTCGTAATCAGCGCAGGTAGCAAATCGGTGTGGATCATAGTGAGAGTGAGTTTTGCCATACTTTTGATTGAACTCAAGAGAGTCGAGATTGGGAGGCTCCCTGTTGTTATGAAGAATAGTTCTTTTTGGACCTTTGGAGGGACGGTTGCTTGGAGCAGAGTGACCAACAGGGTGAGGAGTGGAATGGTGAGGAGGTGATGGTGGTTAGTTTACTTCTTTGTGCATGGGTCTCTTTGCTTTTCCTCCTTTTCCATGAGAGGATTCAGCCTCCTTTAAGTAGAATACCCCTTTTGGTGAATAACCTTCCTTGCCATGGATTCGAATGATGGTGATGAATGAGAAGAAGAGGAGTGTGAATGAATGTGTATATGTGTGTGCGACTGTGGTTGTTTGGAATTAGGAGAATTTTTGGAAGGAACAAAGGCTCCTGTGCTTCTTCTTGTAGCAATCTTCTTTCTCATGTTTGAGAGAAAAGAATGAGGAAGGGAAGATAGAGGGTGCGTCGAACGTGGGAAGTGGGAGAGAGAGAGAGTGGTTAGGAGAAAGAGGGCGGTCATTAATGCTATGAACAAACCTACTCTTTTAAAGCAAAACCATTAATGAAAAACGGTTTTCAAAAAATAATTTGAATATTTAAGAACATGAAAACTAAAAAGACAAGTCATGAGGGATGATGAAAGATTAAAACAGACATGACTTGGAATGGAATGAAGTGTAAAAAATTAAAAATAAAATTTATGACTTTAAAACAATGAGCCCATATCATGTTAACAAAGCTTGTCTTACATAGGCCTAGTGGTGGGTACTGCTTGCTGGGCTCTAAGGCACAAATTTTTATGTTTCATTCCAAAAATTTTCTGGGCTTTGCGCAGGCCTTCTTTTTGAAGAATTCATCATTTGCCCAGTTTTGTCTCCTTGCTACCTATGAGACAAAACAACACAGAGACCACAAAATCATCATTTTAAACAAAGAATTAATATCAAACATTCCCAATTCAGTTCTCAGCTTGCAAAATCTTTCTTCACACAGTGGTTTAGTGAAAATGTCAGTCAATTGCTCTTCAGATTTTACAAATTGAATATCAATAGTTTTCTTTTGCACATGTTCTCTAATAAAATGATATCTTACTTCAATGTGCTTGACTCTTGAGTGCAACATAGGATTTTTAGAAATGTTTATTGCACTCATATTGTCACAAAGTAAGGGAACACTATTAGTTTTTAGTTTGTAATCCTCAAGTTGGGTTTTGAGCCAAATTAATTGTGAACAACAAGTAGATGCGGAGATGTATTCAGCTTAGGCTGTAGATAAAGCAACAGTAGCTTGCTTTTTGCTTGACCAAACATTAAGGGATTATTCAAGGAAGCAACACATGCCCGAAATGCTTCTTCTATCCACACAATCACCCATATAATCTGCATCACAATAACCTACTGCACCAAATTCATTAGTTTTAGGATACCATAAGCCAAGGTCAGATGTGCCTTTTACATATCTAATAATTCTCTTAACGGCTAAAAGATAAGATTCCTTTAGGTGATATTTAGATCTAGAACATACACCCACACTTTGAACTATATCCAACCTAGAGGATGTAAGATGCATGAGTGATCCTATCATTCCTCTATACCTAGTTTCATCCACATCTTTGCCATTCTCATCCTTGTCAAGTTTAGTATTTGGATGCATGGGAGTACCCATGGATTTGGAGTTTTCTAAACCAAATTTGTTTATTAATTCCTTGGCATATTTTTCTTGGTGAATAAAGATGCCACTAGGAGTTTGTTTGATTTGAAGTCTAAGAAAGAATGTTAATTCTCCCATCAAACTCATTTCAAATTCGCTAGTCATTAGGTTTCCAAACTCTTCACACAAGCATTCATTAATCGATCCAAACACAATATCATCCACATAAAGTAGTATCGGTAGCACCCCTTTGAAAATCATTTTGCAACAAGAAGGCACTAAGCCTTTCATACCAAACTCTTGGAGCTTGCCTTAGACCATAAAGAGCTTTGGTTAGCTTAAAAACATGATTTAGAAAATCTTTGTTTTCGAAACCAGGGGGTTGGACTACAAATACTTCTCTATCAATGAACCCATTCAAAAAGGCACATTTGACATCTATTTGAAATATTTTAAAACCTTTATGGGTAGCATAAGCAAGTAACAACCGTGTAGCTTCCATTCTTGCTACCGGTGCAAAAGATTCATCAAAATCAATGCTTTCTTCTTGATCGTAACCTTGGGTCACTAAACTAGCCTTGTTATGAACAACTTTACATCCTCACCTAATTTATTTCTGAATATCCACTTGGTACCCGTTACCTTCTTACCATTTGAAAAAGGAACAAGAGTCCAAACCTCATCCTTTTCGAATTGGCTTAACTCTTCTTCCATGGCCTTTACCTAAGAGAGATATTCGAGGGCTTGTTTCACATTTTGAGGCTCTACTTGGGATAGGAATGCAACATTATTTGAGTGGGAATTTTTCTTGCTTGTGGATCTAGTGGTGACTCCATGAGATGGATCTCCAATGATAAACTCCTATGGATAATTTTTTAAGAACTTTCACTCTTTAGGCTTTTGGGCTGAGGATTTAGCTAGGTTTGACTTGGTTCAGCATTATTCATTGTCATGACTTCTTTGGCATTATTAGGAGACAAAACAAAAATGTCTCATTCATTCTGAGGAGCAGGTACAGAACTTACAGTTTCCATAGAAGGACCTGAATTGTTATTTTCTTTATTTACTTGAGGACTTTCCTCAGCCTCATTTCCTGCATCATCATCTAAAACAATACTAGGAATGACATTAAAATCGCAAAAAGTCACATGTATGGATTCCTCAATAGTTCTATGTTTTTTGAGGTAAATTCTGATGACAGGATTTCTTATACCCTTTTTCACAGCATTTTTAGTATGTTTTTAGTTATATTTTATTAAGTTTTTTTAGTTTTAGTATGTTTTAGTGAAAAAATCAAATTTTGGATGCTACTTTGAGATTTTGTGTTTTTCTTATGATTTTAGGTGATTTTTGGGTGAAATTGGCAAGTTTTGGCAAAGTCTGATTCAAAGGCAAAGAAAGGATAGCAGATGATGTCAAATCTTGAACTTTGTGCATTCCAATGAGCATATCTTGAGCTATAGAGGTCCAAATGACGTGCTCTTAATGGTGTTAGAAAGCTATCTTTTAGAGCTTTCTAGCAATATATGATAGTTTATACTTTTTTTTGGAAAGGACTACCCAAAACGGGCGTTGAACGCCCAACTTACTGCCTTTCTAGCGTTCAACGCCTAAGAAGGACCAGGACCAGGACCAGTGTTGAACACCCAAAACTAGCATTCAATGCCAGCCAAGGAGCAGAAACCAAAGTTGAATTCCCAGAAGTTGAGTTAGACACCAGGCATTAGCCCAAACACTCACCAAGTGGGTCCCAAAGTGGATTTTAGCACTTCTTAGCTTATTTTATTTTCTTTTTGTAATTTTTGAAAATAATATCTTTTAGGTTTAGTCTTAGAACTTCCTTCCACCTGAGGATCATGCATCACAGGTGGGGAATCAGACACTTCTCTGTAACTATGAGCAATTAAACCTTCCTAAGTTAAGGATAGGAGCTTTGCTAATTCCTATGGATTAATATTATTACTTTCCTACTTTAATACATGTTTGATTCCATTCTATGATGTATTGTCGTTCTTCATCTTTATGAATCTGGGGTGGAACGAGATTATGACCCTTTATTCTACATGAGCTCTTGCGAAACCTTAGCCGGATAGTATTGAGCTACAGCTTGAGAATACATCACAGGTTCCAACAAGTTATCTGGGCTAATTGGAATACATGACATAAAATCTCGTTAGTCATGGGTAATTGAGCTCTCTGTGGCGTTAAGGCTAGAATATTGAGCATCATTCTCCAATATGGAATATTTGACCTTGTCTGTGGCGTTTTGAGTAGGATCATCAGAGAATGAATTGCGTGAGCTTCACCCTCGTCCAGATTGAATAACCACTACTGGTGTTTGGTTTGGATCAGAGGTGAATAATGACCACTAGCCCTGGATTAATCACTTATAACCTTGCCATTGAATGAATCACTCATTGTTAAAGTAGTCAGTAAGAAGTATTAATCCGGAAGAACAAGCATCTCTGAGGCCTTAACTGATTTCTCATTATTGTTTCTACACCAATTCGATATTGCTTTCTTTATTGTTTTGTTTATGCCCCTACAACAACAACAATTTTTTCTCTATTTGCCTAACTAAGATTTGCAAGATAACCACAACTTGCTCAATCCAACAATCCTCGTGGGATCGACCCTCACTCACCTGAGGTATTACTTGGACGGCCTGGTGCACTTTCCGGTTCAGCTGTGCGAGTTTCATTTTCGCGCACCAACTTGCACTTGCTCTATTTAATTTTTTGAAATTTAGTGTCTTTGATTTCAAAACTTTTAATTTTGGTGTCAGTCTAGTGATTGTCTTTTCTTTTTAATTATTCAAAAAATATATATAAAAATAATCATTTTAAACATATTTTCAAAAATTTATAGATTTGAATTCAAATTTTAAGTTCGGTGTTCCTTGGGTAAT
>NC_029792.2:83475067-83477064 GCF_000816755.2 Arachis ipaensis | reverse complement strand
GTAATCTTTTCATTTAATTTTCTTATTTGTATTTTCTATCTTTAAATCTTATCTTATCTTTTTTCTTTAATTTTCAAAATTTGTTATCTTATTTTTCTTTTTAAATTCAAATTTTAAAAGTTTAGTATTTGGTTAGTTTTTCTTTCTTTAAAATTTGAATTTTAAAATCTTTCTTTGACTTTCTCTTTTTAAATTTAAAAATTTTTCCAAATCAAATCTCCTGTCTTAATTTTTAAAATCTTATCTTTTCTTGTTTAACTTTTTCTTTCCAAATTTAAATTTTAAAACCTTTGATTGACTCTTTCTTTTTAAATTTCAAAAAAATTTTAAAATCAACTCTTCTATCTTTATCTTTAAACCTTTTTAATTAATTATTTGCTTTATCTTGTTTTAATTTTAAAGATTAGAGTTTCTTTAGTTTTTCTTTCTTTCTTTCTTTTTGAATTTTGAACATTTTTAAACCCTTTTCTTTCTATTCTTTACTTTTTGAAATTTCTAATTATTTCTTTTCTAGTTTTTTTAATTATTTTTGAATTTTTTCTTTAAAAAAATAAAATTTATTCTTGTTTCTTTTGGATATCTCACTGGAAGCTCTCTAGGCTTTGACATAGAGACTCCCACTTTTCTTTGTCTCTTATTTGTATATGCAAGAACACCAAAGTCACTATGGATCCGAAAGGAAATACACAAATCCGGAGAACTCTGGGCTCTTACACACTTTCCACTCCTGACTTCTATGAATTTAAGGTCAGCATAGACCTGATCATACTAATGTAGCAAAATTGCCAATTTCATGGACACCCACAAGAAGACCACAATAAATTCATCTCTGACTTCCTGCAGTTCTGTGATACTGTAGAGACCAATGGAATAGACCCTGAAGTCTTCAGGCTAATACTCTTCCCATTTGCTGTCAGGGATCAAGCACTGAATTAGTGGCATACTGAACCCAGAGGAAGTTTGAACACTTGGGACAAGCTTTTTAACAAATTCCTGAACAGGTTCTCTCCCTCGGGGAGATTGATTAAGTTAATGACAGACGTTCAGACTTTTAGGCAGGAAGAGAGCGAGTCCTTGTTTGATGCTTGGGAGAGGTACAAGAAGATGATCAGGAGATGCTGATGAGTCCATATTTTTCGATGTATTTTGGCTTTATTTGAATGGATTCTAGCATATGAACTCACACTTAAGCACCCAAATAGCACACTTTTGTGTTAGATCCCTAATTTGATTCTAAATGTGAAAACATGCATTTTAATGCTTAGATTAGTGAATTTTAATTCCACTTTCATGTCATTCGATGCCATGATATGGTTTGTGAGTGATTTCAGGCCTTGAAGGCAAGAATGGATGGCCAAAAGTGGAAGAAAGTATGTACAAGGGAGAAAACATGAAGAAAACAAGGAAAGCACACACAGCGACGTATGCGTGCGCACGAGTACCTGTGCGTACGCACAGGAGAATTTTTAGCCGCGTGTGCGGACACACACGTCTATGCGTCCGCACAGGTCCCTACATGTGATTTCATTAATGAATCACGTGCTGCGCGAATTTGGAGGCCCTTGGCTCATTTTTGGAAGGCTGAAATGTTATTTTGAAGTGCTATATAAAGGAGAGTTTATCACTTATCAAAGGGGGGCACATTGGAGTTTAATTTTACATAGTTTTTCATAGTATTAGGAGTAGGAGTAGTGTAGAGTAGAAAGTTTTCTTAGGGTTTTAATTTCCATCTCCATTGTAGCATTTTATAGCAAGCTTTTCTTTTGGATTTTGCTTCTTTAATTGTAAGTACTCTCAATTTTCTCTTTAATTACATTGTCTTTATTTTCATTTTTCTATGGTTCAAGTTACTTTATTCATATTTGTAATTTTGTGTTTCTTGAAGTTTTGATCAATGAATTTTATGTTTCATGCTTCTTTTATGCTTGATTGCTTGTCTATATTTGGTTTTGTTGATAGTTGGTTATAGTTTGTTATTTTTCCTTGCAATTTTCTAT
>NC_029792.2:83451641-83468221 GCF_000816755.2 Arachis ipaensis | reverse complement strand
GTAATCTTTTCATTTAATTTTCTTATTTGTATTTTCTATCTTTAAATCTTATCTTATCTTTTTTCTTTAATTTTCAAAATTTGTTATCTTATTTTTCTTTTTAAATTCAAATTTTAAAAGTTTAGTATTTGGTTAGTTTTTCTTTCTTTAAAATTTGAATTTTAAAATCTTTCTTTGACTTTCTCTTTTTAAATTTAAAAATTTTTCCAAATCAAATCTCCTGTCTTAATTTTTAAAATCTTATCTTTTCTTGTTTAACTTTTTCTTTCCAAATTTAAATTTTAAAACCTTTGATTGACTCTTTCTTTTTAAATTTCAAAAAAATTTTAAAATCAACTCTTCTATCTTTATCTTTAAACCTTTTTAATTAATTATTTGCTTTATCTTGTTTTAATTTTAAAGATTAGAGTTTCTTTAGTTTTTCTTTCTTTCTTTCTTTTTGAATTTTGAAAATTTTTAAACCCCTTTCTTTCTATTCTTTACTTTTTGAAATTTCTAATTATTTCTTTTCTAGTTTTTTTAATTATTTTTGAATTTTTTCTTTAAAAAAATAAAATTTATTCTTGTTTCTTTTGGATATCTCACTGGAAGCTCTCTAGGCTTTGACATAGAGACTCCCACTTTTCTTTGTCTCTTATTTGTATATGCAAGAACACCAAAGTCACTATGGATCCGAAAGGAAATACACAAATCCGGAGAACTCTGGGCTCTTACACACTTTCCACTCCTGACTTCTATGAATTTAAGGTCAGCATAGACCTGATCATACTAATGTAGCAAAATTGCCAATTTCATGGACACCCACAAGAAGACCACAATAAATTCATCTCTGACTTCCTGCAGTTCTGTGATACTGTAGAGACCAATGGAATAGACCCTGAAGTCTTCAGGCTAATACTCTTCCCATTTGCTGTCAGGGATCAAGCACTGAATTAGTGGCATACTGAACCCAGAGGAAGTTTGAACACTTGGGACAAGCTTTTTAACAAATTCCTGAACAGGTTCTCTCCCTCGGGGAGATTGATTAAGTTAATGACAGACGTTCAGACTTTTAGGCAGGAAGAGAGCGAGTCCTTGTTTGATGCTTGGGAGAGGTACAAGAAGATGATCAGGAGATGCTGATGAGTCCATATTTTTCGATGTATTTTGGCTTTATTTGAATGGATTCTAGCATATGAACTCACACTTAAGCACCCAAATAGCACACTTTTGTGTTAGATCCCTAATTTGATTCTAAATGTGAAAACATGCATTTTAATGCTTAGATTAGTGAATTTTAATTCCACTTTCATGTCATTCGATGCCATGATATGGTTTGTGAGTGATTTCAGGCCTTGAAGGCAAGAATGGATGGCCAAAAGTGGAAGAAAGTATGTACAAGGGAGAAAACATGAAGAAAACAAGGAAAGCACACACAGCGACGTATGCGTGCGCACGAGTACCTGTGCGTACGCACAGGAGAATTTTTAGCCGCGTGTGCGGACACACACGTCTATGCGTCCGCACAGGTCCCTACATGTGATTTCATTAATGAATCACGTGCTGCGCGAATTTGGAGGCCCTTGGCTCATTTTTGGAAGGCTGAAATGTTATTTTGAAGTGCTATATAAAGGAGAGTTTATCACTTATCAAAGGGGGGCACATTGGAGTTTAATTTTACATAGTTTTTCATAGTATTAGGAGTAGGAGTAGTGTAGAGTAGAAAGTTTTCTTAGGGTTTTAATTTCCATCTCCATTGTAGCATTTTATAGCAAGCTTTTCTTTTGGATTTTGCTTCTTTAATTGTAAGTACTCTCAATTTTCTCTTCAATTACATTGTCTTTACTTACATTTTCTCTTGGTTCAAGTTACTTTGTTCATATTACAAATTTTATGTTTCTTGAAATTTTGATCAATGACTTTTATGTTTCATGCTTCCTTTATGCTTGATTGCTTGCTTATATTTGGTTTTGTTAATAGTTGGTTATAGTTCTCTAATTTTCCTTGCAATTTCCCATTATTTACTTTTATGCACACAAGGTGTTTGTGAAAATTTCAACTTTAGATTTTGAGTAGATTTTCACACCTTGGCTTGTGGTTTGAGTCCCTAGGATACTAGAGTCATAGTGCCCGACATTTAGTGATAATTCTTGGGTAGTTAGTTGACTCTTGTTTCCATTGACGCTAGCCTTTTATCAACTAGTTTGGTAAGTTAGTTAGAACTTATGGATTAAGGTCAGTTATGCTTTCTTGACTTACTCCTCGATGGTTGGGGTTAACTAGGCGAGATAGACTCATCATAATTATCATAGTTGTGGTTATGGCGATGATAGGATTCCTTGGATACTCATCCCCAAGTCAAGGTTCTTTTATTGCGTTTATAGCATTTTCACTAGTTTTGATCTCATTTCCTTGTTGCTTGCATTAATTACAATTTTGAGCATCTCTTGGTTCTTTTATTGCTTAGTTCTTTTAATCTTTCGCTCTTTCATTACAACCCCCCTCTTTTGCCTTCTTTACAACCAAAAGTTAATAGCGCCCCTGATAAACCCATATTTCATGAGTTCTTTTGTGCTTAATTTGAGTGATTTATACAATCCTTCACCTGCTTATTCACATTAATTGCATGGTTTTACTTTCCCCTCCTTATTATGACATATTGTGAAAAACATGTTTCCTAAGCTTTAAAAATTAATTATTTTAATTACCTTTATTCCCATTCGATGCTGTGATCAGTGTGTTGAGTAGTTTCAGATTTTCTAAGGCAGAATGACTTAAAGGATGGAAAAGGAAACATACTAAAATGGAAGGAGAAAGCAAAATGGAGCTTTAAGGAAACTGATATCCATGCGATCGCATGGATGATGCGATCGCGTGCCAGAAGCAAAGAAGCAGCGATGCGGCCGCATGACTGACGCGACCGCGCACCTTAAGCAGAACGCACATGACGCGGTCGCATGACTGACGTGACTGCGTGGCAAGGAGAAGCTCCAAATGACGCGACCGCGTGACCCATGCGGACGCGTGACAGAGGCCACGTATCAGAATTTACAGAATACGCCCCCAGCAAATTCTGAAGCCCTTTTTGGCCCAGATCCAAGTACAGACAGTATAGACCAGAGGTTATAAAGTGTGGGAATGCACCCATTCAAAGAGAGCTCGCATAATTTTAGTTTTCAATGATTTAAATTTAGTTGAGAGGGAGATCTTCTCCTCTCTCTCTCAGGATTTAGGATTTCTTCTTGTTTTAAGAGTGACTCTCAATCCAGGTTTTATATTTCTTTGTTTTAAACTTCCCTTTCACTTTATTTATTTATTTCAGTATCTGAGTTGGCTATTTACCTTTATAATTGGATCTATGAATTTCTTCCATGTTGCAGACTGTTATTTGAATTAATGATAATTGAGGTATTTTCAGTTTATGATTGTTCTCTTTGATTTAAGTTACCATTGTTTCCCATCTAAGGATATTTTTATTATTCTATCAATTTTACTTTTTCCCTTTTTGGTTCTGGTTAAGAATTCAGTAACTCAACAGTTATTAATCTCAATATAATTGATAATCGTTATCTTGCTAATTGAGTTGAACTTAAGTGATCCCAACCTTTTCTTAGGAAATAAATAGGATTCAAAGGTCAATTTAATTAGTCCCTTGACTTTCCTTTACCCTAGTAAAGGTTGACCAAGTGGAGTTTAGATTCAACTTTCATTCTAGTAGAGAGATAACTACGTTGGACCTCCAACTTCTCTTACCTTGCCAAAAGTCTGCTTTATAGTATTTATTTATTTTAATTGCCATTTGCTTTACTTGTCATTTAAATTACTTGCTTCTCATCTTCTAAACCCCGATTACAACCTTTATAGCCAATAATAAGAACATACTTCCTCGCAGTTCCTTGAGAAGACGACCCGAGGTTTGAATACTCGGTTAACAATTTTTAAAGGGGTTTGTTACTTGTGACACCCAAAACGTTTGTACGAAGGGATTTTTGTCGGTTTAGAGACTATATCTACAACGCAACTGTTTCTATGAATCTCTTTACTGGTAAAAATCATAACGTCAGCCCCATTTGCATTCTTAGGGAGAACGACTCGAGGTTTAATTACTCTCGGTATATTTTGTGTTGACTTTATTATTTGATCTTGAGAATTCATTATTGGTTTGGACTATGCTTCCAACGAATTGATTCTTATTTTGATCGATTCCAAACCATAACAATAAATTCTCTCGTTATCAGATGCCCTCCCGAGATGTTCTCAGATTGGGCCAGGATAGATATCTTTTATGAAGGTCTCAATGAGATGGCCAAGAGGTCACTGGATCACTCTGCTAGTGGTTCTCTGCACATAGAGAAGACTCCTGAGGAGGCACAGGAGCTCATTGAGAGAGTTGGAATTTACCAGTACAGACACTTATCTGAGGAAACTCTAGCCTCGATAGAAGCTCAAGAAGTGGAGACTATAGCTACAATGATTGCTGAGAATGAACTTATGTTGGACCAAATATATATTCGCACCCAACAATCAAGTAGCATGCAGAGTCAAGTTACCGAGGTTCATAGTGCTCCTCTAGATACTCCTTGTAATATGAGTAGTAACTTCCTTCAAGAGAAAACTCACAACTATGGCCGGTGGACACCTGAGCAGGATAATTACATAGAAAACTCCTCTAGAAACTTCTACGGTGCCCCTTATTCTCAGAATTTTAATCAAGGGTAGAGGAATCACTCAAGCAGAGTGAAAGTTGAACACCCAGGAAGGGGTAGAGAAGAAGTTGAACACCCAAGAGGGGGCAGAGATGAAGTTCAACACCTAGGAGGAGGCAGAATGGAAATTAGATGCCTAGAGAGGGGGCAATGGACATCAATTAAAAAAATATTTTCCCCTAGGCATCCTGACAACCCCTTTCCAGTTACTCTGGACACTCATCCTGCATTACCCAAGGCCCCAGAGCACAAAGAAGATNNNNCAATGACACAGTGCCTACCCTAAGAGTGGAATGCAAGGCCATGATTGCTGAAGAATCAGAGCAGACAGAAACACCAGAAGAGGTTGAGAGCACTGAAGTACCACACCCTCAGAAGCCCTAAAAGGAGACTAAGGATAAGAACCACTCACAATCCTTGGAAGGCTCTAAAAAGTTGTACATCAATATTTCTTTTGCTGAGGTTTTGGAGCAAAGACCTCTCTCTGCTGTATTCGTGAAGAGCCTGCCCACTGAAAAAGAAGCAGAGAAAGCATAGTGGAGGAATTCCTTGAACCACCAATTCAAGAAGTTCGTGATGATGGGTACGCTCCACCCATCACACAACAACGAAGTCCTGAATTCATGGTGGTGAAGATAATCAAGGAAAGCACTAAAAAGGGGGATTGTGACCGAGGAACAAAAGACAATATCCATGAAAAAGAGACGGTCATCCAGAAGCAATCCAAACTCTACCCTAACAAGAAAGGAGGATCACTCTGATAACAATACCAGAAAGCTTGGTAGGAGGAATTTACATTCGAGGGCACTAATCTTCTCCTCTTCTCCCTTGGAGTCATTTCTTTTAACCAACTAGAAGAAGAGGAAGAAAGTTCAACAATCAAGTGTCAAGCTAATGACATTAAAGAACCGCTTGTTGGGAGGCAATCCACCCATAAGTATCTTTTAGTTTATTTTAGTTTTATCTCAGTTTTATTTTTTATTTTATTCTTTCTTAATTTTCAAAGTTTTCCTAGGTTTTCTAACGTTTTTGATCATGTGTAGCCATTAGAACAGATATAGGAACACGTAAGAGAGAACAGAATACCCTGAAGGGTGCCCCTTACTGGCGTTCAACGCCAGAAGGGAGAAGAAAGCATGGGCGTTCAACGCCCATAAGGGAACAGAGAGGACCCTCTGGCGTTCAAATGCCAGTCCTAGTGTTCAACGCCACTAAGGATCCAAGTTTTCTTTGCTTGGAGACAAGCAAGTTTTTAAGTTTGGTATTGCAGAGCGAGCTCTAAGTGTATATTATCATCAATGGCACCAAAGGGAGGTGAATCATCTTCACAAAAGAGCACAGCCTGAGCAACCATCAGCACTGAGGTGGTTGAGTTTCATCCCCCCTTTCTTTTTGTTTTTCAGTATTTCATTCTATTTTCTATTTTCTATTCTAGCTTTTGCATGATCTTTTTCAAAATTTTCAAAATCTTCAAAACATTTTATGGTTAAAGATGTCTCATGAATTGCCACTAAGCTTAAAAAGAATTTTTTTTGAAAAGAAGTAGTAAAATACACAAGGTATTGAGAATATCATAAGTTATTCCAATTATTTAAGATGTAGTGGCCTTATCTTTATTTTCTGAATGTATGAATTAACTGTGCATAATTGATATTGAAGTTGAGTATGTTGACTCTTGAAGAACAGTGAATTTAGAGAATTATTATTGCTTATTGGTAATCTAAAAAATAAAAAATATTGATTCTTGAAGCAAGAAAAAGAAGCAAAAAAAAAAAGAAAGCTCAAAAGAAAAAAAGAATAAGGATCTAAGGCTTTGAGCATCAATGGTTAGAAGGATCAAAATTGGCCTAAAATGCTCAAATAAGTTGCTATCGCTAACTAAATGCTTGTGGTGTAAAGGTATAAAGTAAAAATCTTGAGACTGAGCAGTTAAAGTCGTGATCCCAAGGCTAAAGAGTATGCTTAAGAACTCTGGGCACCACTGTCTGGGAATTTAAGCAAAGATAAATTCAAATCCAAAGGGTTTCCCCAGATAAGTGCCTGTGGCGTTTATATATCCGGTGGTAATACTTGAAAACAAAATGCTTAGAGTCACGGCTAGGCTCAAAGGTGAAAAGCACCAAAAAGAAGCTGTGTTCAAGAATTAAGAAAAACTAGAAGAAGAGAATCAATAATATCATTTGGATTCTAATTCCAAGGGATGTCAATATTTCTGAGCTTCAAAAGAAAGTGAGATGCCAAAACTATTCAAAAGTAAAGAGCTAATAGCCCCATTCAATATTTGGAACTGAGCTTCATTGACAACTCTGAAACCTATTGTATTTTTCTCTTCCATTTGTCCTATATTGTTTTTGGTTGCTTGAGGACAAGCAACAGTTTAAGTTTGGTATTCTAATGACGGGATTTCTTATACCCTTTTGAGAATGTATCAGAAACTCTGGTAGATCTGAAAAGGAGAGCTAAGAGCGAGAGAGAAAGGGAGTAGAGAACAGAGAGATGAAAAGAGAATGAGAAAATGAATTCATTGATTTTTTTTTGAAAACTGCTTTACAGAGGAAGTTTATTCCTGTATTTATAGTCACAGCTAAAGTAGATTTTTCTAACAACTAATTACTCTTCTAACAAACTTGACAGCTCAGCATAACTAACTCCTAATCTCATGCCTCACACTTCAGCCACACCTCACACTTCAGCTAGTTTCATTTCTTATCTCTACTTATCCTCAACACCTTTTCACAGCATTTTTAGTGTGTTTTTAGTTATATTTTTATTAAGTTTTAGTATGTTTTAGTGCAAAAATCACATTTTGGATACTACTTTGAGTTTTTGTGTTTTTCTTATGATTTTAGGTGATTTTTGGGTGAAATTGGCAAGTTTTGGCAAAGTCTGATTCAAAGGCAAAGAAAGGATAGCAAATGTTGTTAAATCCTGACCTCCGTGCATACCAATGAGCATATCTTGAGCTTCAGAGATCCAACTGATGCGTTCTTAATGGCGTTGGAAAGCTAACTTTCAAAACTTTTCAGCAATATATAATAGTCTATACTTTTCTTTGGAAAGGATTGCCCAAAACGGGCATTGAATGCCCAACTTACTCCCTTTCTAGCGTTCAATGCCCAAGAAGGACCAGGACCAGCGTTGAACACCCAAAACTGGCGTTCAACACCAGCCAAGGAGCAGAAACCAAAGTTGACGCCCATAACTTGAGTTAGACGCCAGACATCGGCCCAAACACTCATCGAGTGGGCTTCAAAGTGGATTTTAGCACTTCTTAGCTTATTTTATTTTATTTTTGTAATTTTTTTAAAAATAATATCTTTTAGGTTTAGTCTTGGAGTTCTTATTATAAATAAGGGACTTCCTTCCTCCCGAGGATCACGCCTCCCAGGTGGGGAGTCAGACACTTCCCTATAACTATGAGCAACTAAATAACCTTCCTAAGTTAAGGATAGGAGCTCTGCTCATTCCTATGGATTAATATTATTACTTTCCTACTTTAATACATGTTTCATTCCATTCTATGATGTATTGTCATTCTTCATATTTATGAATCTGGGGTGGAATGAGAGTATGATCCCTTATTCTACATGAGCTCTTGCGAAGCCATAGCCGGATAGTATTGAGCTACAGCTTGAGAATACATCACAGGTTCCAACAAGTTATCTGGGATAATTGGGAGACGTGACATAAAATCTCGTTAGTCATGGGTAATTGAGGTCTCTGTGGCATTAAGGCTAGAATACTGAGCATCATTCTCTGATCCAAAAGATCTGACCTTGTCTGTGGCATTTTGAGTAGGATCACCAGAGGTTGAATTGCGTAAGCTTTACCCTCGTCCAGATTGAATAACCACTACTGGTGTTTTGTTTGGATCAGAGGAGATTAATGACCACTAGCCCTGGCTTAATCACTTACAGCCTTTCCATTGAATGAATCACTCATTGTTAAAGTAGTCAGTAAGAAGTATTAATCCGGAAGAACAAGCATCTCCGAGGTCTTAACTGATTTCTCATTATTGTTTCTACACCAGTTCAGTATTGCTTTCTTTATTGTTTTGTTTATGCGCTTACAGCAACAACAATTATCTCTCTATTTGCCTGACTAAGAGTTGCAAGATAACCACAGCTTGTTCAATCCAGCAATCCTCATGAGATCGACCTTCAAAACACCTGAAGTATTACTTGGACGACCGGGTGCGCTTGCTGGTTCAGCTGTGCGAGTTTCATTTTCACGCACCAAATTCTATAAGATTTACTTGTAGTTGATTATCCTACAAACATACCTTCATAAGACTTTAGATCAAAATTTCCAAGATTATCTTTGTTATTTAAAACAAAACATTTACATCCAAATATGTGAAAGTATTTGATATTAGGAGGGATTCCTTTCCATAGCTCATAAGGAGTTTTCTTTAAATGCTTTCTAATGATGATTCTATTTAAAATATAGCAAGCTGTATTTACAGCCTTTGCCCACAAAAATTTAGGAACCTCGTTCTCATAAAGCATTGCCCTAGTCATTTCTTAGAGACTTTGATTTATCCTTTCAACAACCCCATTTTGTTGAGGTGTTCTACGACATGAAAAATTATGAGAGATTCCAAATTTATCACAAAAAATTTTCAAAATCTTGGTTTTCAAATTCCTTTCCATGATCACTTCTTATATGGGCAATTTTTAAATCCTTTTCATTTTGAATCTTTCTACAAAGAGAAGAAAAATGCATAGAACGCATCATTTTTGTGAGCTTGGAATAGAACCCATCCAAATCTAGAGTAATCATCAACCACTACCAAGCCATAGTGTTTAGCTCCTAAACTTTGAGTTCTAGTGGGACCAAAAAGATCAATGTGCAACATTTTTAATGTTCTTTTGGTAGAGATTCCATCTTTAGGCTTAAAAGAAGATTTTATTTGTTTGCCCAATTGACAAGCATCACAAATAAAGTCCTTGTCAAATTTTATTTTGGGAATTCCTCTAACCAAATTTTTCTTAACAAGTTTTGAAATTTGGCACATGCTAGCATGACCTAATTTCTTGTGCCAAAGCCATTTTTCAAATTCCATAGAGATAAAACAAGTCACATTTTGATCTTTTAAATCCTCTAGAGTTATTCCATACACATTGTTGCATCTTTTTACTTCAAACAAAATCACACCATATTTTTCACAAATGACTAAGCAATCTAATCTTCTAAAAATAACCAAATATC
The DNA here is from genome assembly GCF_000816755.2 of Arachis ipaensis. Lineage (NCBI taxonomy): Eukaryota > Viridiplantae > Streptophyta > Magnoliopsida > Fabales > Fabaceae > Arachis > Arachis ipaensis. The sequence continues at coordinate 83,458,325 of NC_029792.2, read as the reverse complement.
CAAGATCACATAATTGGCTAATGCTTAGCAAGTTGTGTTTCAAATCATCAATAAGAAAAACATCATTTATGAAGGATGAAAATTTTTTACCCACTTTGCCTATGGCCACTATCTTTACCTTTCCATTGTCACCGAAAGTTACAAACCCTCCATCATACTCGTCTAGCTTGATAAAGAATGTAGACTTTCCGGTCATGTGCCTAGATCATCCGCTGTCCAAATACCACATGTTGTCCTTCCTTTTGGATGCTAGGTATACCTACACAAAAATCTCAAGTGACCTTAGGTATCCAAATATTTTTGGATCCTTGTATGTTAAACCACTTTCTTTGGCTGAGACCATTGTAGTTGCCTACTATTTTGTATACTTTGTCTCCAATCATTTTCTGACTAATGAAACATTGAATAGGAAAATGTCCATCCCAATTGCATAATCTACAAAATCTTTTTCGTTGCTTTTTCTTTAAATTGGTTAGGTTTTGAAATCTTATGTCCTCCGAAGTGGAAGCCATATTAGTAAAAGGAGATTTTTCAAAAATAGTTTCAGATTTCTTGTTGAAACCCAAACCAGCCTTATCATAGAGATGTTCTTAACTGGCCAAAAGTTTATTCAGATTTTCAGAACTTTGTGCAAAGTTTGCCAAATTCTCTTTTAGGCTTTTAATTCCTTTGTGCAACCTCTCATTTTCTTCAAAACAGTTTAAGTATTCAATCACAGAATGTTGTTTCTCACAGCCCTTAAGTTCAGCCTTTAACCACTTATTTTCTTCAATCAAATTAACAGTGGTTTCGACCTCCCTTAATTTGTCTTTCAGAAAACCATTTTCTACTTTTAGGATGTCATTTTGAGATTCGAGTTCATAATTTTCATTCAAGAAGCATCTTAGTTTCTCAATGAGATGATCGATCATAAGATGAAGATCCTCAATGGTGGGTTCAATAAAACGTACCTCATCAGTTTGATTGGCCATGAGACAGGTTTAGGATTTGGTCTCTAATTCATCTTCTTCATCAGAATTGTTTTCCAGGTCTTCTCAAGAAGCCATCATTCCTTTTTTATTTTTCTTTTTGGTCTTTTCATCCTTCTTCAATTTTGGACAGTCAAACTTGTAATGTCCGACCTCTTTGCAATTGTGATAGATGATCTTGTTTAAGTCCCTTTTTCGGTTTTCTTGAGTTGCTTCCTTTTCTTCGTTCCTTTTGTTTCATTATTTTTCTGAATTTTTTAGCAAACAAAACAAACTTATTGTTAGATAAATCATCACTGGATTCATCATCCAAAGACTCAGTGACTGATTTGAGAGCAATTCCTTTCTTTTTTGAGTCATTTTTCAAATAAGAGATTTCAAAAGCAAGCAAATTTCCTCTTAGATCATCATAGGTCATTTGATCAATACCGTTACTCTCAGCTATGACAATAGCTTTATTTTTCCACTCTTTAGTGAGACTTCTAAGAACTTTTCTGACTAGCACAGGTTCGGGGTGAGTGACCCCCATAGCATCCAAGCCATTGATGATGACGTTGAATCTTTCAAATATTTCATCAATTGTTTTACCATCCTTCATGGAGAACATTTCGTATTTTTTGCTCTGCATATCTATTCTGGTCCTCCTGACTAGTGTAATGCCTTCATAAGTAATTTGAAGCTTGTCCTAGATTTCCTTTGCTGTTTTACATCTAGATACCCTTCGAAATTCTTTGAAGCTGATAGCACAATTAAACAAGTTGACAGCTTTAGCATTGAGCTCCATTTTCTTTTTGTCTTCATCATTCCATTCGGCCACAGTTTTTGGAGTGACCACACCATCTGCTTTGGTTTTGGTTGGGACTTGGGGACCATTCAGAATTATTTGCCAGATATTGAAATCTACAAATTGAACAAAAATCTTCATTCTTTCCTTCCAGTAGCTATAGTTCTTTCCATTGAAGAATGGAGGTCTGTTGCTTGATTGTCCTTCTGTCAGAGTATAGGCCACCAAATTAGAACCATTGTTGTTTGCCATCAAGATCTTTCCTCCAAGTTACAAAGCTTGATCTCTTTGAGACCAAGATCTGATACAAATTGATGGTTATCAGTGGCTAAGAGAAGGAGGGGTTTGAATCTTAGCTACTTTTTCTGCTAAATATTTCTTTTGCTTTCACAAAGGAACTTAGGAAATATTTTTGCTTTTATCTCATCTGTAACGACCCAGAATATATATATATGTGTGTGATGAAATATTTTACATAATTAAAACTATAATTCTAGTAATTTATAAGTAATGAAAATTATATGTATATTTTAATTTGAGTAATTGATATTTTTCATTTAAAAATAAAGTTTAGTTAATAATATTATTATCAAGCTAGATATCCACCGATATGAGTAAATATCAGTACTTTTCGGTGAACTTAACTTTGCTAATGCTTCACCGTATATCTTTTACTGTTATGTTGCTAATGTCATTTATATTAGTAACTTATATTATTATTATTACTTGTATTTTAATATATCCAGTTTTCATAATTATCCGTTTAGGATATTTATAACTTAAATCGCTGACTCAGCAGCTTAATTTCGTGACACCCAATCCCTTACGTATCACCAAATTCTTTAAAAACCATCCTTATCATTTAATCACCATCATCAGCATCTCATTTCTTCCTTTCATATTAAGAAAGAAAAGATAGAGAGAGAGGGGGGGGGGAACGTAAGCTCCATGGAACCCGAGAGCTTCTGACTTTGATATCTTGAGATTTGTAACTCCAATAAAAAATCTAATCCGATAAAAGTGTTCATATCTTTCTCCTCTACACGTTGGCATAACTTTTGTTTGGTGGAAGCTGACGGTGACGTAGCTCCCCTTCCCCTTGAGTTCGGCCAATTAGAGTTCTAAGAGGTATAAGCGATTTCTGAAGTTTTCTTCTTCAGCGATTCGGTTAGAAAGCTTCTCCGAAGCTTCCGTTGTGTTAATTTCATACGGAGGTAGGGTTTTGGTAAATTCTCAATGAATAAATGTGTATTGAATAAGTGATTGGATATTATTATTGATTGTTGATTGAATTTGACTGAATTTAAGTTGAATTTTTGTGATATATTGATATTTATGATTAGTTTGGGGATCGGTCAATTTAAGTACCGCCAAGAACCGATATTTTGATAAATTTAGGGCTGGAATGTTATTGGTGATCAAGTGAAATTGGTGAGATTTAATGATGACATTGAGATTTAATAAAAAATGAATTGATGAGTTGATGATATGATTTGAGATATAAAAATGGGTTGATTTTGGAAGCTGTTAGATTTTTAATTGGTTTGCTTTTATAAATGTTTTGATATTAGAAATAGTTTTGATTTATTGGAAACAATTTGAAAGAGTTTGAGAACTGGTTTGGATGGGACCTGAGAAGGGTGGCAAAGTCCGAGTTTTAGGGGAGATACTGTCGAAATTTTGTTATAAAATTTAAGACTTTGTTTGAAATATTATTTAGAAAGAGATTGGATTTGAGAAACTGTATTATTTCATTTTTGATTTATTAAGAAAATAGTTATGTTTCGAGTTTAATTCATTTAAGAAAAGTATATGTTTTGAGTTCGATTTATTTAAAAAAGAATTATTTTACGATTTTAAATTATTTAAGAAAGGTATTATATTTTAAGGTTGATTTAAATATGAAAAGGACTTTTGTTTTGAATTTGACTTAAGAATTTTATTTAGAAGAGTTTTAGTGAACTTTAAAAGTAATTAAACTTTGACTGAATGATTTTGTTTTGCGACATCTTGGAAAAAGTTAAAGAATTAGTTTTAAGGATAAAACTGGGATTGGTTTTGGTTTTAAAAGAAAAAGAGAAGATAAATCGGCACGTGTGATTATGGAAAGGTCACGAGAGGGTGACAATAGTATGGTTAAGGTGTCGAAGGATAAATGTTAATAAGCCGTGGGCTTTGTTTGTGATTGTGAGGGGATGCCCGTAAATATGGAATGGCTTCTAGGAGAAGGGGTCACATGCTTCAGCTGGAGAATTAGTACCTGCAAGTACTTGCAGAAGTCATATTCGACATACTTCAGCTGGAGAATCAACGCCTGCAAGAAGTAGAAACTTGTAGAGGTTATGTCGCTGGAATGCCTTATCCAACTTGCGAGTTAGAATGCGTCGGGTGCAAGTCAAAACCGACAAATGAGCTCATTACCTGCGATAGGAATAGGCATGCATCATCCTTGTTTGCATATTTTGCATTTGGTTCGGTGTTGTGAATTGTTTGTGATTGTTTGAGTGTGTTTGTGATTTTAATTGCTTGTTAATCTGAACTTCTATGACTAGTTATTGTTCTGGGTCGTTGTGCTAGGCTGTGAATTAAATTGAGCTGTGATAATCCTGACTTAACTAACTACCCTGACCCTACTAAGAACTTCCCAGTTCTTACCCCCTATTTCAACCCCTTTCAGCTACAGATGTGAAGATTTAGTGCCGAGCTATAGGAGCATAGAAGATTATGTTTACAAGTTGAGTTGTTAGATTTTATTTTTTCCCTTGTCACTTATTGTTTTTAGTTTTTAGAAGGGTAGGATTTGTTTTTTTTTTAGAATCTTGAAATAAGTCTATGTAATGTTATGTAAATATATATACCTTTGTGGTTAAGTGGTTTAAAATAAAGGATCTTCATTTTCTTAAATAAAGGTTTCAGTTCATATTCACGAAGGCTCAATATTAAATAAACATAGTATATAATTAAAGGAATAGAAGTTAGTAGCGCTCGAACTTTTAGTACGATCATGAGGTGCTAAAAGTTAGGGTGTTACATCATGGTCAACTGAGAGACATTTTCATTTTTGTCTCCTGATTAACAGAAACAGAAAAGTAATAGAGGAGAAGAAATAACATCCAGATGTATCCTGGTTCAGCTACTAGGTGCAATGTAGCCTACATCCAGTCTCCATCACAACAGTGACGGAATTTCACTATCTTTAACAGATTACAAACACTAATTCTTTCTCTATGATCTACCCAATCCTATCTGGGACAAATCTAGATTCTAAACCCAATCTGAATTTGATTAGGACTCAAACCTATGTTTCAACAGCAAAGTGCTAACCCAACTTGCAAGGCAATCCCCACAGGATTATGACACAAAATAGAAAGATATAAAAAGAACCTCTGAGACATCTTATGACTTTTCCTTGCTGTTTAACTCACTGTCTTTTACAATGAGACTCAGACAGATCAAAACAGAGAAAAAGAAAATACTGAATGAACTACATGAAGGAGAAGAACTCTAACAGCTTGGGTAGCTATGAGAGTGAACTCTGTGCTTTTTACTTACTCTCCTTATCTTCAACCCTTAGCCGTTCATCCTTAATATAGAAGAGTGGAGCTTCCAAGGTTGAATCTCATTCAACTCTAATACTGTCTTCTTCTCCAATATCGGAGCAGCAGCGCCTTCAACAGAGAGGAGAGAGAAGGCCGAGAGTGTTGCATGCATGCTTACTTCTTCTCTCTCATCTTTTTTCTTCAAGTTTCTTCAATCTTGACCATTGAGCTTGACTTCGGCCGCAAGTTTTGATTCTGACCATTGATATGCTTCTGACCCAAGATGGCTTCACGTTCTCCATTGTTGCTTCTTCCATGCTTGAAGCCTTGAAGCTTTCTTCTTGAATCTTCGGTGAAGCACTAAAGAGGAAACAAACTTTTGATGTGCTTTGACCAAGAGATCCTAACTACTTAGTTGTAGCCCCTTTTCTTTGCTTTGTTTTGGTAACAACCTTTTTGTCTTTCAAAGCTCCATACCCTCTGTACTTTTCCTTTTCTTTATTTCTTTTTTGGAAGATGAAGTGACGTGACTAAAGCAAGTGAGAAAGGAGAGAGAAGAAAGAATCTTTCGGTGGAAGCTTTCAAGAAAATTAAAGTGAATTGAATTTCAAGTTTCAGTTACCAATGAGTGTAAGAGAGAGGACCGTATGAAGCTTGGTCTTCTTGGATTCCTTTTTTTTTTTCAGTAAGTGGATTCCTTATTTTAATTCATCAAGTTTGGTTCTTGGGCTATTTTACCGCTTGGGCTTGGTTTCTTTTATTTGGCCCTTTTTATTTTTCTTTCTTCAGCCACTTATTTTCTATCAATTTATTAATATGGGACTGAACTTGTTTATTGACAGACTTGATAAATTGGATTAATATGAAACTTAATTTTCTTTTTTACACACTGGAAAAAATTTATGTTATTCATTTAAATATTAATCATATTGTGTAATTGAAAAATCAAATCACAATGGAAAATTAAATTTTATATAGTAATAGCAAAAGTTTAAAGCTAACGTAAAACATTATTATTTTTATAAAAAAAATTATTAAAGACTTAGATTAACTTTAGCATATTAATATAATTAGGTTCACTATGTTAGGCTAAATGAATTGAAAAAAAAAATGTTATCAATTTCATCTAAAATCAAATAATTGATATAATGTAATAAGTTATTTACAATTCATTATAATTGATTTAGTTTAATCAATAAGCAATATAAATTTGAAAATATTTTCAAGAGAAAGCTATGTCAGTTTCATAATTAAATAATTGAAATTCAATTTGGTATTTATAAATTAATTAGCGTGACACTGAAATATCTAATCAAATCAATTAATTAATATAATTAGTTCATTATAATAAATTGAATTTAATGAATTAAAATAAATAAATAAATAAATAAAT
>NC_029792.2:83450995-83451406 GCF_000816755.2 Arachis ipaensis | reverse complement strand
AGAAATATAAATTGAAAAATTTTAACCACAAAAATTAAATGCCCATATTTAAGCTGCATAATTTAATAATTTTTTAATTTACATACTAATCATGTTAATTCTCCTGACTTTTTAGTCTATATTCCCCCTCCACCAAAACAAACTTTATCACCAATTCAACATCCAAAAATTTTATATTTAAACAAAAGCTTTTTTTTAGTTGTAATTTTTTCCGTTACTTTTAATTAAATTTATTTAATCTTATCAATTTTTTTATACGTTTTGTTGGCTTTAACTAACAACATTGTTTATATTAACTAATTCTATTAAGAGATTTACTTTTACTTTTTTCATGATCTATTAAAGTAAAAAATTTGATTAATAATAAAAATATTTAATATACAAATATTGATATTCAAATAATAGACGAAT
>NC_029792.2:83401474-83450983 GCF_000816755.2 Arachis ipaensis | reverse complement strand
TATAAATCAATCATAATGTATAAGCTCGATTTTGTAATCACAACCATTGTCGTTTTAAAGTATGGTTAAACAAATAAAAATTAAAACTATAAAAAAGAAAGCTTAAAAAATAAACTATTTTTATCTTTATAATTGTACTGGATGCCTCCGGTACGGGTTAAGAGATGGATTCGGAATTTACGAGTCGAGGCGGATGCCTGATTATTTGACTGGAGCAATAGGGGGTGGTACCTGTAAAGACACTCCGACACTCAAGTCAGAATGGATCTAAGAGGTAAAAGGTGTCAAGAGTGAATGGCCTACCTGAGGGGGCCTGGGGCTCCCCTTTATATAGGTGATGGTAATTATCTTATCTTATCTTATCTGGTTAAGATAAGAGAGGTATTTGAATTTGATTGTTGGTTAGAAGCTCTAGTGGGCCGGTCCCAGACCTTCTAGAAGGGTGAAGCGGTTCGGATCCGGGTAACCAGGTTTGGAGACTGTTCTGGGTGTGGAAGTCGTGGGCCGGATCCGTAACAGTTGCCTCCGGAGCGAGAGAGTAAGGGTGCTCGGTCTCATTGCTGGAGGAACCTTTTCCTCGCCGTTGTGGTTTGGGAAGGAGATCGTTTTTTTGTTTTTCCGGTCGAGGTCGGGGATTCGGGGAGTTCATGGCTGTTTCATGGTCAAGCGAGAAGCGCATTGTTTGGACGTCTCATCGCATGCCGGGTTTGATGACCGTTTCGAGGAAGGGCCGGAGATCGGGTCTGGAAGAGTTGCCCCCGGAGCACGAGAGCATGCTTGCTTGGTCTCAATCCTAAGTTGTTTGGAGAGTCCGATTCTCTGAAGTTCGGGAGACTATGAGGGATCTGAAAAGGGCGGGACGTCATCCTGCACCGATTGGCAGGATGTTGGTCAGTCTGGCTTTCCGTGAGTTAGAAGACCGTCAGCTTATGCTTGCTTTGTGTGGCCTTTTTTTGGGTCATTATTGTGAACTTATTTTAGGCTTCTTGGTGGGCCGATTTCAAGACTTTGTTTATTTAGCTTATTTGGATTTTCCTTTTGATGGCCTTGGGGTAATCGATTCTCGGTAGTCGTTTACTTATTTGGATATCCGTTTTATTGGCTTCGGGGTAATCGATTCTCGTGTAGCCGTTTACTTATTTGGATATCCGTTTTGTTATTTGGATATCCGTTTTGTTGGCCTCAGGGTGATCGATTCCCGGGTAGTCGTTTACCTATTTGGATATCCATTTTATTATTTGGATATCCGTTTTGTTGGCCTCGGGGTAATCAATTCTCGGGTAGCCTTTTACCTATTTGGATATTTGTTTTATTATTTAGATATCCGTTTTGTTGGCCTCGAGGTAATCCATTCCCGTGTAGCCGTTACCTATTTGGATATCCATTTTGTTGGCCTCGGGGTAATCGATTCTCGTGTAGCCGTTTACTTATTTGGATATCCATTTTGTTATTTGGATATCTGTTTTATTGGCTTCGGGGTAATCAATTCTCGTGTAGCCATTTACTTATTTGGATATCCGTTTTGTTATTTGGATATCCGTTTTGTTGGCCTCGGGATAATCGATTCCCGTGTAGCCGTTACCTATTTGGATATCTGTTTTATTATTTGGATATCCGTTTTGTTGGCCTTGAGGTAATCGATTCCCGTGTAGCCGTTACCTATTTGGATATCCGTTTTGTTATTTGGATATCCGTTTTGTTGGCCTCGGGGTAATCGATTCTCGTGTAGCCGTTTACTTATTTGGAAATCCGTTTTGTTATTTGGATATCCGTTTTATTGGCTTCGGGGTGATCGATTCCCGGGTAGCCGTTTACTTATTTGGATATCCGTTTTGTTATTTGGATATCCGTTTTATTGGCTTCGGGGTGATCGATTCCCGGGTAGCCGTTTACTTATTTGGATATCCGTTTTATTATTTGGGTATCCGTTTTGTTATTTGGATATCCGTTTTATTGGCTTCGGGGTGATCGATTCCTGGGTAGCCGTTTACTTATTTGGATATCCGTTTTGTTGGCCTCAGGGTGATCGATCCCTAGGTAGCCGCGTTTGGTTCGTGCCGTCGGACGGGGCAACGCTTTTGAAAAAATGAATTTCATTTGTGGTTTGGACCTCGTTAAAACCTCCTCGATCTTGTTGCTTTGGAAGGATGTTTCTACGTATAGTAGCGCCATAAGTTGGTGGAATTTCAGGATCTTGGGAGCTTGGTCCCGTCTAGTCTTTCGAGCCTGTAGGCACCTTTTTCGATTACCGTCTTGATTTCGTAGGGACCCTCCCAGTTGGGCGTGAGCATCCCTTATCCGGGAGTGGGTGGACAGATCTCATTTTGTCGTAAGACGAGGTCTCCTGGTCCAAAATCTCGTCGTACCGTGCTGCCATTGTACCTTAGGCTTATTCTCTGTTTTAGGGCTAGCTTCCGTAGGTGTGCTATGCTCCTGACTTTGTCTGCAAGGTCTTGGTGCACGAATTATAAATCACGCTTTTCACAACTCGTACTACTAACCAGCAAGTGCACTGGGTCGTCCAAGTAATACCTTACGTGAGTAAGGGTCGATCCCTCGGAGATTGTCGGCTTGAAGCAAGCTATGGTTATTTTGTAACTCTTAGTCAGGAAATTAGTAATAAAAAATGGTTGGGTTTATGAAGAGTAAATAACATAAAATAAATAATACTTGTTATGCAGTAATGGAGAATAGGTTGAAGTTCTAGAGATACTCTGTCTTCAGAATCTCTGCTTTTCTACTGTCTTCTTTTTCACACACGCAAGGCTCCTTCCATGGCAAGCTGTATGTTGGTGGATCACCGTTGTCAATGGCTACCATCCATCCTCTCAGTGAAAATGGTCCGGCTGTGCTGTCACCGCAGGGCTAATCATCTGTCGGTTCTCACTCAGGTTGGAATAGGATCCATTGATCCTTTTGCGTATGTCACTACGCCCAACATTCGCGAGTTTGAAGCTCGTCACAGTCATCCCTTCCCAGATCCTACTCGAAATACCACAGACAAGGTTTAGACTTTCTGGATCTCAGGAATGGCCGCCAATAATTCTAGCCTATACCACGAAGACTCTGATCGTGAACCAGGAGGCTAAGAGATACACACTCAAGCTACTGCAGATAGAACTGAGGTGGTTGTCAGGCACGGGTTCATAGGTGAGAATGAGGATGAGTGTCATGGATCATCGCATTCATCAGGGTGAAGTGCGAGTGAATATCTTAGAATAGAAACAAGCGTAATTGAATGAAAAACAGTAGTAATTGCATTAATTCATTGAAACACAACAGAGCTCCTCACCCCCAACCATGGGGTTTAGAGACTCATGCCATCAGAAATACAATATGAAGTGTAAAAATGTCATGAGGTACATAGTAAGTCTCTAAAAGTTGTTTTTATACTAAACTAGTAGCTAGGGTTACAGAAAATAAGTAACTAAGTGCAGATAGTGCAGAAATCCACTTCTGGGGCCCACTTGGTGTGTGCTTGGGCTGAGCATTGAGCTTTACACGTGTAGAGGCTTCTCTTGGAGTTAAACGCCAGGTTGCAGCCTGTTTGTGGCGTTTAACTCTGGTTTGTAACCTGTTTCTGGCGTTTAACTTCAGAATAGGGTAGGAAGTTGGCATTTGAATGCCAGTTTGCGTCGTCAAAACTCGGACAAAGTATAGACTATTATATATTGCTGGAAAGCCCTGGATGTCTACTTTTCAACGCAATTAAGAGCGCGCCAATTGGATTTCTATAGCTCTAGAAAATCCATTTCGAGTGCATGGAGGTCAGATTCCAACAGCATCTGTAGTCCTTTTTCAGCCTCTGAATCAGATTTTTGCTCAGGTCCCTCAATTTCAGCCAGAAAATACCTGAAATTACAGAAAAACACACAAACTCATAGTAAAGTCCAAAAATGTTAATTTTGCATAAAAACTAATAAAAACATAGTAAAAACTAACTAAATCATACTAAAAACTACCTAAAAATAATGCCAAAAAGCGTATAAATTATCCGCTCATCAGGTCCCACTCTGCTTCTTTGTCGTTTCCTCGCATGGTTCTGTGTAGACTATGGACTTGGCGTGCATCGAGGTTGGCAAAGAAGATGCCTGCCACGTCTCGGGATCTCTTATGGAGGGTCGAGCTAGTGTTCTCACACTCTACCGCCACTTCCCAGTCTCCGTGTATTATGTCGATAGTGCCGTCATCGGCTTGGAACTTCATGAGCAAGAATTTGGTGAAGATGACCGCCGAGAGGTTGTTAATGGTCTTTCTCCCGAGGATAATGTTGTAGGCGGTGGAGTTCTTGAGAATGAGAAATTCGGAGAGGATGGTCTTTCTTTGGTTCCCGGCTCCGATGGTAAGGGAAAGTGTGATGGTGCCGTCCGGTTGAAGGAAGTTATCCCCGAGCTCAGTTACCCCATTACGGTAGGTTTGTAAGTTTTCGTTTCGAAGCTCGAGTTTGTCGAAGGCTCCCATAAAGAGGATGTTGGAATCTGCTCCTGTGTCGACCAGTATTCTCCTGACCAGCCTGGTTCCTATCTTTGCGAAGGTAAAGTCCAGAAATGTGAATTTTGCATAAAAACTAATAAAAACATAGTAAAAACTAACTAAATCATACTAAAAACTACCTAAAAACTATGCGAAAAAGCGTATAAATTATCCGCACATCACAACACCAAACTTAAATTGTTGCTTGTCCCCAAGCAACTGAAAATCAAATAGGATAAAAAGAAGAGAATATACTATAAATTCCAAAATATCAATGAAACTTAGCTCTAATTAGATGAGCGGGACTAGTAGCTTTTTGCCTCTGAACTGTTTTGGCATCTCACTTTATCCTTTGAAGTTCAGAATGATTGGCATCTATAAGAACTCAGAATTTAGATAGTGTTATTGATTCTCTTAGTTCAGTATGTTCTTGAACATAGCTACTTTATGAGTCTTGGCCGTGGCCCTAAGCACTTTGTTTTCCAGTATTACCACCAGATACATAAATGCCACAGACACATAACTGGGTGAACCTTTTCAGCTTGTGACTCAGCTTTGCTAGAGTCCCCAATTAGAGGTGTCCAGGGTTCTTAAGTACACTCTTTTTTGCTTTGGATCACGACTTTAACCGCTCACTCTCAAGCTTTTCACTTGACACCTTCACGCCACATGCACATGGTTAGGGACAGCTTGGTTTAGCCGCTTAGGCCAGGATTTTATTCCTTTGGGCCCTCCTATCCACTGATGCTCAAAGCCTTGGATCCTTTTTACCCTTGCCTTTTAGTTTAAAGGGTTACTAGCTTTTTGCTCTTGCCTTTTGGTTTAAAGAGCTATGGGCTTTTTCTACTTGCTTTTTCTTTTTCTTTCTTTTTTTTCTTTTTTTTTCGCCATTTTTTTTCCGCAAGCTTTGGTCTTCGCTGCTTTTTCTTGCTTCAAGAATCAATTTTATGATTTTTCAGATTATCAAATAACATTTCTCCTTTTTCATTATTCTTTCAAGAGCCAACAATTTTAACATTCATAAATAAAAAATTCAAAAGACATATGCACTGTTCAAGCATTCATTCAAAAAACAAAAAGTATTGCCACCACATCAATATAATTAAACTAATTTCAAGATGAAAATTGAAATTCATGTACTTCTTGTTCTTTTGTAATTAGGAAAATTTTTCATTTAAGAAAGGTGGAGGATTTATGGGACATTCATAACTTTAAGGCATAGACACTAGACACTAATGATCATGTAGTAAAGATACAAAACATAGTCAAACATAAAGCTTAAAACCGAAAATAGAAAAACAAATAGACAAGGAGATTAAGGAACGGGTCCACCTTAGTGAGGGTGACGTTTTCTTCCTTTTGAAGAACCAATGGTGCTCTTGAGCTCCTCTATGTCTCTTCCTTGCCTTTGTTCCTCCTCCCTCATGGCTCTTTGATCTGCAGTCAAATGCTCTACCACTGAACTATGGACACTTGAGATGAACCTCTCCATCTCTCATGACTCGAGGGTGGAAGCAACTACCTTCCTTTTCCTCTTTCTAGAGGTTTCTCCGGCCTTAGGTGCCATAAATGGTTATGGAAAAACAAAAAGCAACGGTTTTTTTCCATACCAAACTTAAAAGGTTTTCTCGTCCTCGAGCAAAAGAAGAAAGAAGGGAGTAGAAGGAGAAGTGGAGGAGATCCTGGGGAAGAGAGAATGAGTTGAGGTTGGTGGGAATCCTGTGGGGTCCACAGATCCTGAGGGGTCAAGGACTTCTCATCCTTGCTCTATTTAGTCGTGCAAAATGCCCTTAGAGTACAATTCTGGCGTTAAACGCCAGGTTGCAGCCTGTTTCTGGCATTTAACACCAACTTTTCTTCCCTTTCTGGCGTTTAACGCCAACTTGGTGCTCTGTTCTGGTGTTAAACGCCAGCTTGTTGCTTCTTTATGGCGTTAAACGCCTAGAATGGTGCCAAACTAGGTGTTTAATGCCCATTCTGCTACTCTTACTGGCGTTTAAACGCCAGTAAGTCTGTCCTCCAAGGTGTGCTATTTTTGATGCTATTTTTTATTCTGCTTTACTTTTGCAGCTGTTTTTATGACTCCACATGATCATCAACCTAAAGAAAACATAAAATAATAATAGAAAATGAAATGAAAAAGTAATTAACATAGATAAATAAGATTGGGTTGCCTCCCAATAAGCGCTTCTTTACTGTCAATAGCTTGACATTACTGAGCCTTATAGTTTGCAATGTCTGCAAACCATGGAGCTTCCTGAATAGCAAACAATTGTTCATCCGGAAAGGTTTCAGAGATCTCAGTAGGAGGGAGGGACGCTCTTGCTACTGGTTCTATTCGGGACAGGTGATCAGCTACTTGATTCTCTGTTCTTTTTCTGTCTCTTATTTCTATATCAAACTCTTGCAGAAGCAACACCCATCTTATGAGTCTGGGTTTTGAATCCTGCTTTGTGAGGAGATATTTTAGAGCAGCATGATCAGTGTACACAATCACTTTTGATCCTACTAAGTAAGATTTAAACTTCTCAATGGCATAAACCACTGCAAGCAATTCCTTTTCTGTGGTTGTGTAATTTTTCTGCGCATCATTTAAAACACGGCTAGCATAGTAAATGACGTGCAGAAGCTTGTCATGCCTCTGTCCCAATACTGCACCAATAGCATGGTCACTAGCATCACACATTAATTCGAATGGTAATGTCCAGTCTGGTGTAGAAATGACAGGTGCTGTGACCAACTTAGCCTTCAGAGTCTCAAAGGCCTGCAAACACCCTGTGTCAAAGACAAATGGTGTGTCAGCAGCTAGCAGATTACTCAGAAGTTTTGTGATTTTTGAAAAATTCTTTATAAACCTCCTGTAGAATCCTGCATGCCCCATAAAGCTTCTGATTGCTTTAACATTGGCAGGTAGTGGTAATTTTTCAATTACCTCTACCTTAGCTTGATCCAACTCTATTTCCTTGTTCGAAATTTTGTACCCAAGGACAATTCCTTCAGTCACCATAAAGTGACATTTTTCCCAGTTTAAAACTAAGTTTGTCTCTTGGGACCTTTTCAGAACAAGTGCTAGATGGTCAAGACAGGAGTTGAATGAGTCTCCAAATACTGAGAAGTTATCCATGAAGACTTCCAGAAATTTCTCTACCATATCAGAGAAGATAGAGAGCATGCACCTCTGAAAGACTGCAGGTGCATTGCACAGACCAAATGGCATCCTTCTGTAGGCAAACACTCCAGATAGACATGTGAATGTTATTTTCTCTTGGTCCTGAGGATCTACTGCAATTTGGTTGTAACCTGAATAGCCATCCAAAAGTAGTAGTATTCATGCCCTGCTAGTCTCTCTAGCATCTGGTCTATGAATGGTAAAGGAAAATGATCCTTCCTGGTGGCTGTATTGAGCCTTCTGTAGTCAATACACATACGCCACCCTATAACTGTTCTTGTAGGGACCAGTTCATTCTTTTCATTATGAACCACTGTCATTCCTCCCTTCTTGGGGACAACATGGACATGGCTCACCCAGGGGCTATCAGAAATAGGATAAATAATCCCAGCCTCTAGTAATTTAGTGACCTCTTTCTGCACCACCTCCTTCATGGCGGGATTTAGCCGCCTCTGTGGTTGAACCACTGGCTTAGCATCATCCTCCAATAGGATTTTGTGCATGCATCTGGCTGGACTAATGCCCTTAAGATCACTTATGGACCACCCAAGAGCTGTCTTGTGTGTCTTTCACACCTGAATTAGTGCGTTCTCTTCCTGTGGCTCTAAAGCAGAGCTTATTATCACGGGAAAAGTGTCATTTTCTCCCAGAAATGCATATTTTAGGGATGGTGGTAGTTGTTTGAGCTCGGGTTTAGGAGGCTTCTCCTCTTCCTGAGGAGTCTTCAGATGTTCTTCTATTTTCTCTAGTTCCTCCATATCAGGCTGAACATCTTTAAAAATATCCTCTAGCTCTGATTCGAGACTCTCAGTCATATTGACCTCTTCCACCAGGGAGTCAATAATATCAACGCTCAGGCAGTCTTTTGATGTGTCTGGATGCTGCATAGCTTTGACAACATTCAACTTAAACTCATCCTCATTGACTCTCAAGGTTATCTCCCCTTTTTGGACGTCAATGAGGGTTCGTCCAGTTTCTAGGAAAGGTCTTCCTAGAATGAGAGTTGCACTCTTGTGCTCCTCCATTTCCAGCACTACAAAGTCAGTGAAAAAGGAAAATGGCCCAACCTTGACAATCATGTCCTCAATTATGCCTGATGGGTATTTAATGGAGCTATCAGCAAGTTGAAGATATATCTGGATTGGTTTGACCTCTTCAGTCAAGCCAAACTTTCTGATAGTGGATGCAAGGATTAGATTGATACTTGCCCCAAGGTCACATAGGGCTGTCTTGGTACAAGTACCCTCTAATGTGCATGGTATCATAAAGCTTCCGGGATCCTTAAGCTTTTCTAGTAAGCTTGTTAGGATGACTGCACTGCATTCTTCAGTGAAAAAAACTTTTTCTGTTTCTCTCCAATACTTCTTATGACTTAAGATCTCTTTCATGAACTTAGCATAAGAGGGTATTTGCTCAAGTACTTCTGCAAACAGAATCTTTATTTCAAGAGTCCTAAGATAGTCTGCAAAGTGGGCAAACTGTTTATCCTGTTTTGCTTGGAGGAGTTTCTGAGGATAAGGCATTTTGGCTTTATATTCTTCAACCTTAGTTGCTGCAGGTTTATTTCCTACAGAGGCAGGTTGAGAAGCCTTCTTGAGGGAGTTATTATCAGCACTTGCAGGTGTCTGATCCCTCACTGGCGTTTGAACGCCAAAACTGGACATGGATTGGGCATTTAACGCCAGATTACTATCCTTTTCTGGCGTTTGAACGCCAGAACTGGACATGGATTGGGCGTTTAACACCAATTTTTCACCCTTTTCTGGCGTTTGAATGCCAGACTTGTTCCTCTCTGAGCTCTTACTGTCCTCAGAGGGATTTTGGGTAGTAGGTTGCTCATCCTCTGTCAGCTGTTCCTTTCTTGATTTTCTGCTGCTTTGAGTTGAGATATTTAATATTTTTCCACTTCTTAATTGAACTGCTTGGCACTCCTCTGTTATCTGTTTTGATAACTGCTGTTTTGTCTAATTCAATTGTGATTCCATATCCTTGTTAGCAATTTTGGTTTCTTGTAGCATCTCCTTAAATTCTGCTAACTGCCTTGTTATAGAAGATAGTTGATGATTGAGTTCAGCAACTTGTTCCTGAGGACTAAAGTCAATTGATACTGCCTTAGATTCTTCTTTCATGGAGGACTCATTACTTATGTACAGATGCTGATTTCTAGCAACTATATCAATAAGCTCTTGAGCCTCTTCAATAGTCTTTCTCATGTGTATAGATCCACCAGCTGAGTGGTCTAGAGATATCTGAGCTTTTTCTGTAAGCCCATAGTAGAAGATGTCTAATTACACCCACTCTAAAAATATTTCAGAGGGGCATTTCCTTAGCATCCCTCTGTACCTCTCCCAGGCGTTATAAAGGGATTCATCATCCTCTTGTTTAAAGCCTTGGATGTCCAGCCTTAGCTGTGTCATCCTTTTTGGAGGAAAATATTGATTCAGGAATTTGTCTGATAACTGTTTTCATGTTCTTATACTTGCTGTGGGTTGGTTATTTAACCACCTCTTAGCTTGATCTTTTACAGTAAACGGAAATAGTAACAGCCTGTATACATCCTAATCTACCTCATTGTCACGCACTGTGTCAGCAATTTACAAGAACTGCGCCAAAAACTCAGTAGGTTTTTCCTTGCATGGTTCTGTGCAGACTTTGGACTTGGCATGCTTCGAGGTCGGCAAAGAAGATGCCTGCTACATCTCGGGATCTCTTGTGGAGGGCCGAGCTAGTGTTCTCACACTCTACCGCCACTTCCCAGTCTCCGTGTATTGTGCCGATAATGCCGTCGTCGGCTTGGAACTTCATGAGTAAGAATTTGGTGAAGATGACCACCGAGAGGTTGTTAATAGTCTTTCTCCCGAGGATAATGTTGTAGGCGATGGAGTTCTTGAGAATGAGAAATTCAGAGAGGATGGTCTTTCTTTGGTTCCCGGCTCCGATGGTAAGGGGAAGTGTGATGGTGCCGTCCGGTTGAAGGAAGTTATCCCCAAGCTCAGTTACCCCATTACGGTAGGTTTGTAAGTTTTCGTTTCGGAGCTCGAGTTTGTCGAAGGCTCCCCTAAAGAGGATGTTGGAATCTGCTCCTGTGTCGACCAGTATTCTTCTGACCAGCCCGGTTCCTATCTTTGCGGAGGTAACGAATGGGGTATCTTTCGCCGAGGTGCCGTATTGGCAGTCCTCGGGGGAGAATGTTATCGCATTACTGGTGATGATTGCCGGGGTTTGGTTTCTGACTGCCAGGACCTTGAGGTCCTTTTTTAGTGCCGATTTCGACTTTTTCGGTGTATCCTTGCCCATTATGACGTTGACGACTATGGTCGGGTCTATTTCTGGACTTTCCCCGGGGGGCTTGTGATGGCTTAGATTTGCTCGATGGTATAGATTTTCTTCCTAAAGAAGGGAATTACTTCGTTGTAAGCATAGCTCCAAACCAACAAACAAACATCGCATCAAATTAAATATTGGTTTTGTCACAAGTGCAAACCCCAATTAAGAATTAACCGAAGTATTCAGACTCCGGGTCGTCTCACAAGGATTGCAATGAAGTGGTCAATTATTGGCTATGAAGAACAATGGGGGTTTGTTGATAGAAGGGGCAATAAAATAAATGACAAGAAGAGTAAAGAGTGCAATAAAAGAAGTAATTAATAAGAAGAGACATTCGTGGCAAGGTTTGAGATCATAGGCTTTCTATCCTAGTCATTAATCATAGCAATGCTTAACAAGAAATTATCTTATTACGTCATCCCCAATGATGGAAGAAGATATAGGTTATCTTCCATGAGAGAAAGTCTAACAAGATTAGCTAATCTCAATCCAAATGTCCTAATCAACTCACTAATTGGGTTAGTAAGAGGTTAGAGTCAATGGGAATGATATTAACTAACAATTCTCGATCACCAACATAGGTTGGGTTTTCATGACTCAAGATTGCCTAATTACTCTTTCCAAGCCAAGAATGCTCAAAAATCTACTCTAAAGCCCAACCAAGCATTTTGTCAAACACTTGGTGGGTGATAAAGGAAAGCATGGTAAATATGCAAGAATAATAAAATCTAACAACTACCAATTGCAAGGAGAGTAAATCAACAACTTAATGCATCAATAAAAGAAACATCAATATCAAATTGCATTAAATGTAAACCAAATCCAACATGAGTTCATCATCACAAAAGAGAGCAAATTGAGAAATTAACATTACAACTAAGAAAATCAAGATGTAGAAATGAGAAATTGTAGAAGAAACAAGATGAAAGCAAAGAATTAAACATGGATCTATGACAATTTAACCTAATCCTAACCTAATTCTAGAGAGAAGAGGGAGCTTCTCTCTCTAGAAAACTAACAAAAGGCTCATGTTGACTAATTAATTGCCCCCTTCCCCTTTTCTTGGACTTTAATTCTGCATGAAATATACTCAGAAACAAGTTGGATTTGGGCCTGGGCAGCTCAAAAATCGCCCCCAGCGTTTTACCTTTAAGTGGGTCACGTGCGAGTATCGGCGCGTACGCGCCATGTGCGCGTGCGCGTCGATTGGCTGTTTCTTCATCCGCGCGTACGCGGCATGTACGCATGCGCGTCTCTATGCAAAATCACTTCTACGCGTGCGCGCCTTGTACGCATCCGTGCCCATCGATGCATTCCCAATTCTTGTTTCCTCATGCATTCTCCACTTTGTATGCTTTTCTCCTCATTTTTTCCATCCAATACTTGCCTTATGAACCTGAAATCACTCAACAAACACATCAAGGCATCGAATGGAATTAAAGTGAATCAAAATCACCAATTTAAGGGCCTAAAAAGCATGTTTTTACACTTAAGCACAATTCAAGGGAGAATTATAAAACCATGCTATTTCATTGAATAAATGTGGGAAAAGGTGGTAAAATCCCCTAAAATAAGAACAAGATAAACCACGAAATCGGGGTTTATCAGCTTGTCTTTGTGTCCTTGGGTTGCGTCCTTCCTTCTCTGGCGATCTGTCTCTTTCTGTGCGCTTCGGCTTCCTGACGATCTTGCCGAACTCGAAGAGCTTTCCGTCTCGTATGGCTTGCTCCAGAGCATCTTTTAAGTTGATGCAGTCCTGTGTTTTGTGCCCATATCCTTGGTGGTAGTCGCAATATAAGCTCTTGTTGCCACTCGTTCTTTCTTTAAGTGGCCAGGCCTTTGGAAAGACGCCTCGGTCAGCTATTTGGTGGTAGATCTTGGTGATGGGAGCTGACAAGGAGGTGTAATTTGAGAATTTCCCGATTCTGGGGGGTCGATTTGCATTTGTCAGTTTGTGATGTTCCTTTTGGTTTTCTCTTGGTGGGGGGTTTTAGCGAGGTGCCGTACTGCCGTTCTACCGTTTGTTGGCCGCCACGACTTGGCTCACCTCCTCATCGTCCATGTAATCCTTAGCGACACTTTGAATCTCGTGCATAGTCCAGACTGGCTTCGTGGTGAGATACTTTCGGAAGTCCTCATTCATAAGCCCATTGGTCTGGCAGAGGCTCGCGATTGAGTCCGTGAGTCCGTCGACCGTCAGGTATTCATCGTTGAATCTGTTCAGATATTTTCTCATAGATTTGTCTTGTCTTTGGGTGATTCCGAGCAAGCTAATGGGGTGTTTAGCTTTGGTGATTCTGGTGGTGAACTGGGCCATGAACTTTCTGGTGATATCGTGGAAGCTGGCTATGGACTCGTTTGGGAGGGCTTTGAACCATTTAATCTTAGGTCCAGCCAGGATTACCGGGAAGGCTCTGCATTGGATCACGTTGGCGGCCCCTTCCAGGTTCATCCTGGCCTCGAAGGCCATCAGGTGTTCCTGGGGATCTTTAGTTCCGTCATATTTCATGTTCGTGGGCTTGTTGAAGCCCTTGGGGAGTTTTGCTCTTAGGATATTCTCCGTGAAGGGGGTGGCCCCATTATCACGTGCTCGCTTCTTGTGCGCTTGGCTTCCCGATGTCATCGGTCATCCTCCGTGTTGCGTCAGTGTCCTGGGTCGCGAGTGACACTGCGATCGTGTCTTTTGCTGTGTCGTTGCTCAGGCGGCCTGGTGTTCCTGGTATCACAGTGAGATTAGGTCCTGGAGGTCGCTTGGCTTGCATGCTCTGGGTGGTACCATTCTTTGGATGTAACTCGGCCTTTGAGATTTTGCACCCTGAGAGACAGCTCTTGGATTATCTGGACCACCTTATTTCCCAGGCCGTCGAGTGGCTGGGCTTCAGTGGGAGGACGATTGTCCTCTCTTGGTTATTGTTGGGTTGGAATTGGCTGGCGATGTGCTACACTTGTTATCCTCCCGTGGGTGGAAGGAGTGTTATCTTGGAGTTCGGGAGTTGGGCTTCGTGGGTTTGAGTTGGGGTGTTGGCTGGAGGATTGGTCCTTGAGGTTCTCCGTCATGCCGCCACGATTTGGTAGTCTCCCGCATCTATGTAAGAACCTTGAGAACTTTCTTGATCTCTTGGCTCCTAAGAGGTCTGAGCTTGGTCACGGTGGTGGCGTCAAGGAGGTCGTTCATGATGAGATTCCTTATGAATTTTCAGTAAGGTCCGAAGGGGGATCATGGCGACAAAGTTGTCATAGGTGAGGCGGCGGATGGCAGAGGTTTGGAACCTGGTATTGAAGGAGGTGACCTCGTGGGTTTGGAGGAAGAGCTTGAAGAGTTCAAAAGAAGAAGCAACCACAGTGGGCATGGAGTCGAAGTAGAGGGAAAAGATGGGGCCATGGCGCTTGGAGAGACGGATGAGGGAGTGGTAAATGAGAGGGTCCAAGAGGTGGAGGTGTCCCACTAAAGGGAGGCGAGACTTTGGGCTTGGAGGATTTGGAATTTCACCGTTGGAGTAGGACGAAGGTGCATAAAGAGTGTTATCACTAAGAAGGTGATTGCAAGTCGAAAAAACATTGTTCCTTTGGGATTTCGCCGTTGGAGTAGGGCGAATGTGTGTTATTACTAAGAAGGTGATGCAAGTTAAAGAAACATTATTTCTTTTTGCTCTCAGTTACAAGCAAGAAATCAAGTGAGTGAATTTGAGGATTGCTCTTCTGGGTTATCCGCCATGCCGCCACGACGTTGCAAAGTCCCCACAGACGGTGCCAATGTACTGGATGCCTCCGGTACGGGTTGAGAGATAGATCGGAAACTTGAAGGTGGAAGCGGATGCCAGATTATTTGACTAGAGCAATGGGGGTGGTACCTGCAAAGACACTCCAACACTCAAGTCAGAATGGATCTAAGAGGTAAAAGGTGTGAAGAGTGAATGGCCTACCTGAGGGGGCTTGGGGCTCCCCTTTATATAGGTGATGGTAATTATCTTATCTTATCTTATCTGGTTAAGATAAGGGAGGTATTTGAATTTGATTGTTGGTTAGAAGCTCTAGTGGGCCGATTCCGGGCCTTCTAGAAGGGTGAAGCGGTTCGGATCCGGGTAACCGGGTTTGGAGACTGTTCCAGGTGTGAAAGTCGTGGGCCGGATCCGTAACAGTTGCCCTCGGAGCGAGAGAGTGAGGGTGCTCGGTCTCATTGTTGGAGGAACATTTTCCTCGCCGTTGTGGTTTGGCAAGGAGATCGTTGTTTGATTTTTTCGGTCGAGGTCGGGAATTCGGGGAGTTCATGGCTGTTTCATGGTCAGGCGAGAAGCGCATTGTTTGGACGTCTCATCACATGCCGGGTTTAATGACCGTTCCGAGGAAGGACCGGAGATCGGGTTTGGAACAATAATAAATTGAAATACTGCAATATTCGAATATCTAAAAGATAGATATCTAATTTTAATGCTAGAAATTTTAGATTATATCACATAAATTTTTTTTATATCACCGAGTATTTTTAATTATTTATATAAATAAGATCAATAACATGAAGAATGAAGAATAAAAACGAAAATTTTATGTATAGTAGGATAAAAGTAAATATTTTAAATTAAAATATTTATATTAGAATCCTATTTTTTAAAAGACTTTTCTATAAACAACATTGATGGTTGAATTTGCAAACATTTCTACGTGATTTCATAAGTAAAATTTTTAAACCTCTCTTACTCTTAACTCTTGAAAGTGCCACATATAGTTGGCCATGTGTAAAAACTGGTTTGGACAAGTACAATCCAACATGAGATAAAGTTTGTCCTTGAGACTTATTAATTGTCATGGCAAACGATACTATTATGGAAAACTGTCTTCGTTGGAATCTAACTGGGACGGTTTCATTTGTTGGTACCATATTCATTCTTGGAATCAAAGCAATATGACCAATATTGTTACCCATTAAGACTTCACATTCTATGACATAATTTCCAAGCTTCCTAACTTGTAGCCTTGTACAATTACAAAGACCACTGGATCGGTCAATATTCTTCAATAACATCACCGGAACACCAACCTTGAGTATTAATTTATGTGGAGGCAAACTAGAGCAATTTATGTTATTTAATAATTCAGGATAATAGAGATCTAGTTGACTCTCTATATTCCCTTCATCTATACAAATCGAATCCGAACTAAGATATAATTTTTTCCCTCCAAGAATGATAGCCATCAAGTGGTTGTTGACCTATTCAACGATGTCCAGCGTGGGAGCCAGTATAGTTCTTGCTTTGGAAAAAAATTCTTTAAGAACATGTTATCCAAAATATTTGGATAAGAAAAATGAACCAACTCATCAAATGCCTGGTCTAAAGAAGGAATAACGATATCTCCTAGAAGACATATCTCAGATTCACCATCCATATTGTCACATATTAGACTATCACAAACTTTCAATAACCACTCACCAAATTGCTCTGTCTCATCTTGATCTGAAGCAGTCGTCCCTAAAGAGAGTCTCATATTTTTTGTTAGTTTGAGCACCTGACAAAACTTCTAAAGGTAAGATGAATTCACGGTTGAATGAACGATATCTTGTCTCAATCCTCGTGAAATGACAGGAAGAATTTGTCTAAAGTCTCAACCTAGTACAACCACTTTTCCTCCAAAGGGCAAATCTTTGTTATATGTTGGAGAAAACCTCATGATATCACCTAAGCATTTATCAAGCACTTCATAGCAGTACCTACTAACCATTGGAGCATCATCCCAAATTATAAGTTTGGCTTTCAATAACATTGCTTGAGGAGAACCAGGTTTGATGTAACATACATAATCCTCAGTTATATTCAGCGGTATTTTGAATTTTGAGTGTGCCGTTCTTCCATTGGAAAGAAGTAAAGATGCAATACCACTTGAAGCAATGTTTTTCTAGTACCCCCATAAGGTTCCAGAGAAATGTTTTTTCAATACCCCCATGACCATACACAAAGAAAAAATCCCTTCATCACAATACACAGCTGTAACAATTTTATCGAATGCATATTTCTGCTCAGGTGGTGTGATGGCTAACATGTCTGAGGTATTTTTATTTAAATCATCCCTATTAAAGTTTAGCTCTTCCCTGATAACCCTTTTGGTTAACAAAGAACTATCAACTTCGGTTGCTAAAGGCATAGGAGGATAGTCTTTTAAGGTTTTACCATAGGAATGTAAGATCTTGTCTATATCCATTAAGCACAACTGATTAATCTCATCATCTGACATGGTTAACTCAGCATATTATACGATACTGTAAAAATTCAATCAAACTAAAAATGATCAATAATGAAGAACTTTTATAATTGCAATTATAAAAACTCACCCCTCATGTTTATCACAGTTCTCTGTCGATACAAACTATCATCTGAGAGTTCATGCCAACATCTATCCCAGACAGGCAAACATGTTCCGGTCTTGAGATATTGTTGGATGTTAATAGAATGACAAATAACCTTCTAACATATGATCCTGAGACCCACGAGCTTGCTTCCTTAATTGCATCCATGAATTCTCTGTCATCTTTCAAGAGTCCAAAGACGAAGCATGCATCTCTATACGTAGCATAAATTGTTCCTCCTACTATTCTTATATCTCAAAAATTTATACATCCTCTTTGAGTATTCAAGAGAAGTGGTTGGTAATATTCTTCGGTATTTGCTGCAAAAAACTTGGTTAAAATCCCACTTTTAAATTGCTAAATGGATTAGGCTACGCGATTTCAATTATTATGTAGCTACACATTCGCATAAGATTATTTTTTCTAAAAAATATAGAACAATTCTAAAATTGTATAATCTACAGATTATAACTGCTAAAAGTTATTTGAACATTTGTTTTCTAGTGTAGATAAATTGAATAAAATGGGCGTGGGGTACATGCTGTTAAGATTTTAAAGGTTTAATTATTCTGTTAGTCCCTATAGTTTGGCCGAATTTTTAATTAGGTCCCTATAGTTTTTTCCTTTTAATTGAGTCCTTATACCAATTTTTTTGTTTTAATTGGGTCCTTATTCGCAGTCAACGTTAAATAAAACGTTGACCTGTGTTAAAGTTACGAAAATACCCTTGTGTCTAACCCTACATAATCCCTGGCCTATCCTGAAACTCCAGAATCGTATTCTGTTCATCGTTCTCCTCTTCTCCCTTTCTTCTGATTTCTTGCTGAAATTTTCTCATCTTGCATGGATTCCACCCAACGTTCTTCGAGAATATCGAGTTCAAGAACTGTCAACAAGAAAAGACATTTGTGTTACTGTGGGGAGGCAGTTGTTGTTCTGTCTTCTTCTGAAGTGGCCAGCCATGGAAGGAGGTATGTAGCTTGTGGACGAGTGCCAAGGTGCAGTTTTTTCGAGTGGATTGATAATGAAGATGATATGAAAGGTGAGTGGTTGAAGTAGAAGGAGAGGAGGAGTCGTTGCTTCTGTGGAGACTCTCTGATTCTGAAAAGTTCTAATACACCCAAGAATCCAAACAGAAGGTTCATGTCTTGCCCAAGCAGAAGATGCAAATTTTTTGAGTGGGTTGATGAAGAAAAGAAGGTTCGTGATGCTTGCTTATTGTCTTCAGAGTATCACTCTGGTCAGGTAGAGGGTGAAATTAGGGGTGAAAATGCACAAGAAAGAAGGGTTGATAGACTTAGTGTTGACACAGAGAGGTTGAAGGTGGATATTGGAGAAGTTGATGATTGTGTTGGAAGAATCTGTGTAGAGTTGAATTCGGTCCAGGAGAAACTTCGAAAGTTGGAAGAAAATATGAAGAAGCAGACCAAGATGCAGATGATATTTTTTTTTTGTTGTGTAATCCTAATAGTTGCAGTGCTATGTGGTAAAGTTTATTGATGAAGTGGTCAATGTTGGCTTTAAAAAGAGCAGTTATTGTGAAGTGTATGTTAAATTATTTAGATTGAATGGATGAATTTTTTTTTGTTTGCTACTATAAATATAATGTGATATTGAATGAAAATATACACAACTAAAAACAACTGCTATCAGCCAATCACAGATGCATCATTAGCATAATATAATTCACAAAAGTGGTCCTTAGAGTATTCCACACATTACATAAGTTTAGTAGATCCAAGTTGCACTAGAGACCAGATAAATGCTCCACCTAAAATGAACTATCAAAAGTGGTCCACCACAAAGCAAAATAAACTAAAAAAGTTATGTTTCCAATACCAAAATACTTCCACAGTAGACTATAATACACAAAAAAGCCCTACATAAATCCATAGTAGGAGGAGCTACATAACCCTAAAAGCTTCAATCATCCGTGAGGTCTATGTGTTCAGCAAAATGCACAAGAAAGAAGGGTTGATAGACTTAGTGTTGACACGGAGAGGTTGAAGGTGGAGATTGGAGAAGTTGATGATTGTGTTGGAAGAATATGTGTAGAGTTGAATTCGGTCCAGGAGAAACTTCGAAAGTTGGAAGAAAATATGAAGAAGCAGACCAAGATGCAGATGATGTTTTTTTTTTGTTGTGTAACCCTAATAGTTGCAGTGCTATGTGGTAAAGTTTATTGATGAAGTGGTCAATGTTGGCTTTAAAAAGAGCAGTTATTGTGAAGTGTATGTTAAATTATTTAGATTGAATGGATGAATTTTTTTTTGTTTGCTACTATAAATATAATGTGATATTGAATGAAAATATACACAACTAAAAACAACTGCTATCAGCCAATCACAGATGCATCATTAGCATAATATAATTCACAAAAGTGGTCCTTAGAGTATTCCACACATTACATAAGTTCAGTAGATCTAAGTTGCACTAGAGACAAGATAAATGCTCCACCTAAAATGAACTATCAAAAGTGGTCCACCACAAAGCAAAATAAACTAAAAAAGTTATGTTTCCAATACCAAAATACTTCCACAGTAGACTATAATACACAAAAAAGCCCTACATAAATCCATAGTAGGAGGAGCTACATAACCCTAAAAACTTCAAACATATGTGAGGTCTATGTGTTCAGCAGAATTGGCTGCTCCCTTTCTTATCCGCAACTTCAATCTTTCACTTCTTCTCATCCCAAAAGTCCTAGTCTTAGGCAAAGGCTGTGTAACTGGTGCTACTTGTGGAGTTGGCTGAATGAGTGGTTCAATGAAGGGAGTTGGTTGAGTTGCTGGTGTATGTGGAGGATTTGCAGCAGCTCCAGTAGCAGGTGCACCAGATCCAGCAAGGGGTGAGTCATTTGCAGAACCAGATCCAGTAAGAGGTGACACAGTTGTAGATCTAAATTCAGCAGCAAGAGTATTTGGTGCAGGGGCTAATGCAACAACAGCTAAATTTTTAAATCATTCCATCACTAAATCCTTTCAATTATGTAGTATGGAATAGCAAAATATAGTTATACCTGTGAAACTAGTTGTTTTTCCTCTGCTAAGTCCAACACCCCTTCCTCTGCCTCTTCCCCTTGCAGCAGATCCAGCAACTAATTCAGTAACAGTAGCAGATGAGCCATTTGCAGCACCAGATTCAGCAGCAGCAGCGTCATTCCTAGCAGCAGATTCAGCATCAGCAGTTGTTGGTGCAGAGGCTGATGGAACAAAAGTGTAATGGTTAATTCATTTCATAATAGAACATTATCAATCCTCTAGTACCACCAACAAATCCTACAAGTACCTGTGACAGTAGTTCCTCTTCCTTTGCCCCTTCCTCTACCCAGTCCCGCACCCCTTCCTCTGCCTCTCCCCCTTGAAGCAGCTCCAGCATCTTGTGCACCATTAGATGCAGCAGCAGCAGGTTCAGGAGCTAATGCAAGTTCCCAAGAATCAAGACAACATTACAGAAAAGAACTGGTACAATCAACAATTATGTAACAACAACAAAACAAGATTTACCTGAGAGAATAGGATTTGGGCAGTGCCTCCTGTTGTGTCCATACTGGCCACAGTTGCTGCAAGTCACAGAGGTACCCGTCCTTCTATACTTTGTTTGCGATCTATTTTCATCGGGTTCTCTAATCCGCACCATTCTTGGTCGACCAGGTTTAACCCTGAAAACTGGGGGTATGATGGTATCACAGTTCACTTTTGGCCACATGTTCTCTCCATTAATTGGAGCAATTAATTTTTCATAGGTTGCAAGGTAAGCTCCTGGACTATAGTAGTTGCTGCAATACTCTTCGGGATTATCACCCTTTTCAAAGATGGCACTGCATGCATGAGGGCATGGCATGCCACTTAAACCCCAAAATCGACAGCTGCAAGTACCAGCTAACAAATCCACCACAAACCTTTCCATGATCATCCTATTTTTGTGATGTACCTCAAATTTCAGATCGCCTGCCCATCTAGCTTGCCATTCCATACTTCTTGTTGCAATGACATCCAACCTCTTTTTGGGTTTAGGAAGAATGGATCCTTCATACTTCTCAGCCTTCTTCTTCTTCTCTGCAAATCTTGACATCCAGTAGCATCTAATCCACTCAAACATCGTCAGAATGGGCTTGTCTCTTGCCTCAAGGATCCTGCCATTGAAAGCCTCCGATATGTTATTCATTAGCATATCACTCTTTGCCATAAACGTGAAATGGCTCTTTGTCCACAACTTTGGGTCTACTCCCATCAGTTTATCATAACAATCTCTATTTTTTTCCTTGAGCAGATTCATTCTTCTCTCCCACTCTTCCTCATCGGTGGCTTTAGCAATGGATAGGATTAGATCCCTCAAAACTGTCCCTCTACCATATGCCTTCTTACAGTTGGCATAGAGATGCCTTAAACATAATCTATGCTCAATAGAAGGTTCCATCTCAGCAAAAACTTGCATCAATCCCTATATATAAAAAAAAGCAGCAGTATCCAGTATCAATATTCAATCAGCCAAGAACAATGCTTATTCAATGACATAGTTAGAATCATAATTCATATTATTCAATGACATATTTACTATCATAAGTCCTATTATCCTTACTTTTTGTTGATCTGACATGAAAACCCATCTTCTTGCAGAGCCGATATCATCCAACAACAAATCAAGAAACCATCCCCAGCTGTCCTTTGTTTCCACTTCCACTGCTGCAACCGCAATTGGAAAGTAATTATCATTAAGATCCCTGCCTACTGCAACTAGTAGTTGTTGACCATGGTCCCCTTTCAAGTGACACCCATCCACTCCTATGATCGGCCTACAACCAGCCAAGAAGCCCTGCTTCACCGAATCCAGGCACATGTACATCCTCATGAATCGGGGTTGGTGAGTTAAAGATGGCCTATCCACCATAATATTAAGCTTGGACCCCGGATTTGCCCTTAAAATCTCAGCACAATAATCCCTCAATTTGGCATATTGTAATATGGCCCTTCCATGTACTTCTTCCTTTGCTTTTCTCCTTGCCCAGTAAGCCTTTCCAACACTAACATTTGCCATATATTTATCCTGAATTGCTTGAATAATAGTGGCCAGCCGCATATCTTCTCCACGACTAATGTTGTTGACAATCTTTTTTGATATCCACTCACTAGAAGCAAGCCTACCAGTATAACTCCTCCCACAGGTATGCTTGCCTTTCAAGGTTTTTATCCTAAAACAATCAGATCCTCCTACCTTACTTGCAAAGCAAATCCACCTGCACTTTCCTTTTTGTCCATTACACACTACTCTACACCTCAACTTGTCGTTCTTCTTGTACCTAATATCTCTCCCATTCAATAAGGCGTGCTCCTTAATTGCATCTTTAAACTGGGACAGTGTTTTGAACTCCAACCCAACCTTAAACTCATACTCTCTACACATTTCTGCCTCATCATACTTAGGAAACCTTTTTTTCTTAATCATGTCATCAGAATCTCCCTCGTAACTATCTATGTCTTCAGTTTTATAACCATCCGAAATGTCTCCAATTTCTTCATCCATCTCTCCAGCAGCTTCATTATCACCAGCACCCTTATCTATTGTCCCTTCTTGATTTAGCGGGCCATTGATCCCACCAAATGCATTTGATTGCCCACCATCAACACCATCCTCTACATCGAACCCAAAATAATCCTCATGTTCACCATCATCAGCACTGTCATCAAACCGATCCTCCTCAGTAGAAGGTTCTAACTCAGAATCGACTTCTACTTCTATCAGTCCACTATCTTCGCCTTCATTTGGGACATAATCTGGATCCGTTGATGTGATTTCAACCCCATTACCTTCTCTGTAACCATCAACAACATAGACTATACCATGCTTCACAGGATCAGCAACTAAAGCCCTACCCATTCTAATGGCATCCCCATCTGACTTCAACTCTTTCAGACCTACCTTCAAGTCCATTCCAGGTTCGTTCCACCATAGCTTTGCATAACCCTTGTAGCCTAGACCCTTCAGCAAAAACACTATCTCTTGCAGAGACCATTCATCTAATTCATAATGCAAGTCCTCCACAATCAACCCACCTAAATATTCTAGTCCACCACCCGTGTCAATAAATTTTCCTCCGTGATGGAGCTCTATTGTAAACTCTGATTCTCCCATTGCTACACAACAAAAAAAAGAAAAATGCCGATTAGTCATCCCCTAATCAAACATCACCAACAATGATAATGACTTCAACGCCATAACGTTCGACAACATTTGAAAGAATGAAGAATGAAAAAAGGTGTAACTCGTACCTTTGCAACAACGACGACAGTAGCTACTTCGATAAAGAAAGCGACGATAGACAATAACAAACCTCGATCATACAATGGTGGAATGCAAACTCGTTCTCGAACTATCAGAAACGGAGAGGGAGTGAAGAAGAAGGGTTTCTTTTGCCTCAGTGAAAATGAAGGGTTATTCCTTTATTAAGGAAGGGGCAATTTTGACAATACATAATAAGTAAATACACTAAGAATTACAAAAAACGTTTATAATTGGGTATATTCTATTTTGAAACGGAATATTCCGTTACTCCTAACGTTTCTTGTCACCGTAAGGACCAAATTAAAACAAAAAAAATTAGGGACTCAATTAAAAGGAAAAAAACTATAGGGACCTAATTAAAAATTCGGCCAAACTATAGGGACTAACAGAGTAATTAAACCGATTTTAAATTTACATCAAATAAATAAAATCAAAATTGAATATAAACTCGTCATTATCTACAGGTACATGAGTCAACCTTCCAATTGCGAAACCTTGCTTTCGAGGAAACCACTTTGAGGCATCGTCCTTCCAAACAAACTCGGTTGGAAACTCAGCATAAGTCATACTTCGAGCATAGGGATATGACATGTTCGCCGTCATCCATCCCAAAAACATAGACTTGAGATATTGCTCCTTCAACGATATCATTCACATTAGAAGTTTCACTATAAACCACAGGTTGCTCATCTTCCAAATGGAATGGAAGTCTAATCACAAATTGTTCTTTCTCTTGGATTTCATATCCAAATAAATCAGACTGCCTCACATGCTGAAATGTACCTACAATCGTAGTAATTTCTAATTTCGTCAACAACTTGTGTGGCTTCTGACAGATCACCACGTTGTATAGGGTAGTTGTTACGTGATAAACCCCAATTTTGTAGTTTATCTTGTGCTTATTTTGAGGGATTTTATCACATTTTCCCACATTTATTCAATGAAATAGCATGGTTTTGTAATTCTCTCTTAATTTGTGCTTAAGTGTAAAAACATGCTTTTTAGGCCCTTAAATTGGTGATTTTAGTTCACTTTAATTCCATTCGATGCCTTGATGTGTTTGTTGAGTGATTTCAAGTCCATAAGGCAAGTATTGGATGGAAGAAACGAAGAGAAAAGCATACAAAGTGGAGAATGCATGAGGAAACAAGGATTTGGAGTAAGTCAACCTACGCGCACGCGCAGCAACCGTGCACGCGTGGATTGTGGAGTCGCATGGCAACGCGTACGCGCACATGACGCGTACGCGTGGATGGAAAAATTGCCAAGCGACGCGCACACGTGACCCACTTAAAAGCAAATCGCTGGGGGCGATTTCTGAGCCGCCCAAGCCCAAATCCAACTTGTTTCTGAGGGTATTTGATACAGAATTGAAGATTGAGCAAAGGGGGGAGCATTTAGTTAGTCATGATGAGCCTTTAGTTAGTTTTCTAGAGAGAGAAGCTCCCTCTTCTCTCTAGAAGTAGGTTAGGGTTGGGTTAGTTTCTTTTGGATCTTAAATTGATTACATGATTTCATCTTGTTTCCTTCACAATTTCTTGTTTCTACATCTTGATTCTCTTAGTTGTAGTGTTAATTCCCTATTTTGCTCTCTTTTATGTGATGAACCATTGTCGGATCTTAATTTCTTTTGATGAAATTTTATGTTTCCATGTCTCTTTTATGTTTATTTCCATTGTTATTATTGATTTCTTGCTTATGTTAGTTATGGGTTTCATTAATTCTTGCATTTTATGATGTTTGCTTTTATTGCACACTAGATGTTTGATAGAATGTTTTCTTTAGTTTTTGAGTAGTTCTCTTTACTGTTAGCCTAAGCTAAGGGGATTGAGTGACCTTGAGTCATTGGTTCTCATTGAATTGGTGATTTGAGAACCCTTGGGGATCAATTTGATAACCATTGACTCTAGCCTACTACTAAGCTAATTAGTAGCTAGGTTGGGACCTATGGATTGATGTTGATCAAGCCATTTGACGTATTCCAAGCCTAGGGGTAGATATTACATACTTAAGGCTTTAGTGAGTAGACTTAATGAGCTCGGTTCCTTATAATTATCAATATTTGGTTTGTTGACAAGGATGGCGATCTCGATTTTCCATGTCTTAGCCAAGAGTTCTTTACCTTGCTTTCTTTAATTACTTGCTTGATTTACTTTTCTTACCATCTATTTTTCTTGCCAATTAAAAATCAAACCCCTTGCCCCTTCATAGCCAATAATTGACCACTTCATTGCAATTCCTTGTGAGACGATTCGAGGTTTAAATACTTCGGTTAATTTTCATTGGGGTTTGTACATGTGACAAAACCAAAAATTTAATTTGAGTTGAGGATTGACTATTGGTTTGGACTATACTAACAACGGAATTATTTTGTGAAATTTCGAACTGGTATAAATCCTTATCTATCATTACGCGGTCATTGCCCTTGTGTACATACTTAAACAGATACTTAATAGAACTTGTTTAGCATGTGTATTCCACATTTATGTGGCACCCAAAATTGAGCAACGTTTCTGGATTATAAGGAACAATGAACTTATTGTCTAGTACGTATTCCCTTTTCTTCACTATTCGACCGTTATCAGTATGCCTATATTTGGGAAATCCGTTTTCATCAATGAGTGTTCGCTATCTAAACTCTTTAGGATAAAATTTTGAACATGATCCATTCTTCATGCAAGGTGAATTCTTGTTGTACAGACCACATGGACCATGTACCATGTAATTTTGAACAGCTCCATGTAGATTTGACCTTTCATTTTCATCAGAAATCTCAGCCGTTATATGTTTATCTATGTCATTTGGTGTTTGTGGCTTGAACTTATTACTCATGAATAAAAGGATATATACATGCGGAAGCCCTCTCTTTTTGAAACTCTATAGTGCAAACATCTAAAAATTAAAAAAGATAAATGAGCAAAACATTACAACATAAGATTTTAATAAGGTGTTGCATAAACACAGACTTACATCCCAAAATTTTGCCAAAGATTTTTTTCCTCTTTTAGGTCATCAATCAAACCATCAAGTTTGATCTTAAAAACTCGACACAATATATCAGGGCAGTCTTCTGCCTTCAATCTAATAGGAGTCACTTCTCTTTTTATCTCATCCCATTCAGGGTTACATGTCATACTGATAAAATAGCTAGGATATCCTGCATATTTACAAATTGCAAATGCATCTTTACAATTATTCATCATGTATCTTGGTCCACCGGTAAAAGTACTGGAAAGAATGATTCTTGTGCCAAGCCTTGCAGCATCTACATCCCCGTTTCTAAGAGTTTCATGCAGACATTTGTATTTATCAACCCTCAATTGTGTTTATTTACACCTAAAGAATTTTAAGCTCTCTAATTTCACCATTGTGTACGCATCTACCAGAAACGGTTGGAATAATATCTTTGATCTCAAAATTAATGGAGATTCACCCGTCCTTTTCTGTACGTAGTTGAAAAGCAAAGAATTGTCGCAAAATGATTGTTTTGTTTTTCTTTGTATGCCTAGCGGAGATAGAATCTGATGTTGCAATACCCAAAGGAAATCTATCCTCCCCATACGGAAATAACAATGGATATTGCAAGGCTAAATAAGAGCTGCGACCTCCTTATTGAACATAACAAAAGTTGTTGTAGCAGTACCATCAAAAATCAACAAATTCAACTTATACCTGCTTTTTTTTATTCAAAAACATCAATTAACACTTGGCATGTCACCCTTTAGTTACAATAAAATCATAAAAATTATATTCAACACAATTTAAATCCTCAAACACAATTTTTTTAGGTTTATCAGTTTTCTAGATTTTAGTCTAGCAGAGGAGATTTTGGTATAAATTTGTTGTAGGTATATGTATTTTTTCTATGCACTCTATCTCATTTTGCCAATTTTTTTTTGTAGATAGACAATATTTTCATCAATCAAAGCAGTTTTGGTTTTTAATAAATTGTTCTCTTATTGTCTACTAATTGTTGGTATTAAGTTAGATATTGCTAAATAAATTAAAAAGAGACATAATCAATTACATAACTACATTACTTTTTTATGAAAAGATTGCACAAATAAGTCCAATTAGAGTCGTACCTATCGACCACATTATTCACGCCCTTATTACAGTCATCGCAGAAGTATGTATCCACATTAGCTTTTGCCTTCACGCTGCAAACACAAGATTTATACCACCAACTTAGAATGGGTTCAACATCAAGAACAATGGCCAAAACGACATAGAATCTAACCTACATAGGAACAGTTTGAAAGTAAAAAAAAATAAACAATGAACCAAACATAAAATAGTAGTTTTCTATAAGGCACTCACATCCGCAGCCGCACGTAACTCCTTTATTGTCTTCCTCTCAGTGTAATATAAAACTTCATCTTCATTAACATACGCGGTTTGCCAGAAAGCACAGACAGGTACTGCGAGATCTCTCTATAGTACACGCTACTTATTAATCACAACGCCATAAAAATACAGTCAATATGCACAACTGTAAATAATTCACAATATTGGTAAAATACCTTTTTCGAAGCATCACAGCCTCATGAACATCTGAATTTATCAAGAGCCTGGTACCATACATAATGTTCTGTAAAATATTGGTACCTATGTATAATAATCATTGCTTAAATGAGTTGTACAATTATACATGACAGAAAAATTATCGAATGGAAAGTAACCAAAAGTGTCCTTAGATTTAAAAAAATAACTATAATCTATTGTGAACCTAATTAATTAGTAAAATTTTTTATTTTAGCAATGAGCTATACAAAAAATATTTATTGCAAATATAAAATAATAAAAAGAATTATATAATAACAAAAATTATAACTTGAAATTATATATTGATTAATTAATTGTTGAGTAATTCAACATAGAATTTACAATAAAAGAGAAATAAAAAACTGGTGATACAATTTATCCACGCGTATATAATAATATTTTTTATCACTTCAGATTTTAATTTCTAGAATGTCAGCCATTTGTTGGAATTGTTATTACTGTTTTCTATAATTTCACTTGTAATTCCACATTATCAAAATTATTAAAACGCAAAACACAGTACTTATAATTTTGCTTCCACGACATGTAGTATCACTCTAAAATTAAAAAACAAAAAAAATTACTATTATATATAACATCACACCATAAAATTTTAAAACTAAAAATACCTATTGAATCGCATCCCAATAATTAGTAGAAATAGCTACAATAAGATATAACCATTTGATAGTGGTCAAATCCTCACATACCTCGAAAATTCTTTACTCTTGAAAATGGAAAAATAACTACCGATAGTTGTTGCTCAACCGCTACCACAAGACCCTTGATCCGGTCACCATCTCTCCAAGAACAGCAATATTAAGCTTTAAACTGCAGAGAAAATGTAAATTATTTAGAAAATAAAATAATGCTTATATAAACATATTAAGTGCTGAGTAAGGGCATCAAAAAAACGCACCCGTCATTCTCTATATGAATGACCAACATGTCAATAAGTTTTCCATCCTTCACATATTTCTCTCACCCTCTACACCGGTCATAACTCCAGCAACGTCTAAAATAAATATCAAACAGAAGATTGTGCACAAATCACCCGCCTTAGTGATATTTTGTCATAAAAACAAAAGAAAAATCAACTTATGTACTTGTCATAAATCATACACTAACCAACCAAAAAAGGATGTTGATGAGAGTATCCCATAATTTCCCTAAAAGGAACCAACTTAATACCATATAACGGTATTGCATCACAGAAAGAGGGTAAGACAGTAGTTCTTTTTTGAAAAAATAATCGAAAATGATGTGATGTTGTGCAGTACAACCCACAGTTGTTTCTAACTCCAAAATATGTAAAAATATACTCAGCTCCCTCTGATATCAATGATTCGAACACATATATCAGATCCTTACCTACAGAAGCATGCATAGCTGTTTCCTATTTTTTCACAAAGCAAAATATTTTATTATTCACTTTCCACACACAGTACCAATAAGGTCCAACTAAATAAACAAACAAAATTTATATAAAATATTTCTTTTAAAAAATTGAATAAATTAAAAATATGATTTAATTCCAAAATATTAAGTATTAAGTATTAACTAACGGATTTATATTCACCCAAAAGGAAGAATATACATATAATAGATTCAAATATTTAATACTTTAATGTATACTATCATTATATTTTATACAAAAATGTAATTATATATTAACACAATAATTAAAATATTTAATTTAAAACGAGTAATTTTATTATTTAATGACTTTCACTTGAGTATAAAATTTTTGTACTTGACTTTTTTTTTTCATGCAACTCATGAAAAACAGGTTGAGAAAACTTTTGATTTATTTTTTTTAACCATAGGTATTAAAAAGAAAAAATTTGTGATGACATTCATGCATGAGAATTAAGTATTATGTAGAAGAGGGTTAAGATTAACGGCAATCATGCATATGCATTAGTCATGATCTTATTATTTTTCTCTCTTTCTTCTCCTCCATATGCATCTTTGTTTAATGTGATTGATTTAGTCTAAAATTTTGAATGTTAAATCAGTGGAGGCTATACTGCTTAGTTTTCAACAATCAACACTACTTGGAGATACTTAGCACAAACCTCTCTAATACAAACCTCTCTTGTTAGTTGTCACCCATACGGGAGGAGAAAATTTAAGTCTTCAAGATGAGAATAAAAAACAAAGAAGTAAGGAATAATATGATTCTCAATTTTGTTGTGATGTGCTTATCATTTCTTATCAAAGATATACATTATGCTTTTTTAGGATGTGAAAGCAAGAGTGACTAAATTTTGTTGTTTTTGGTCGGCATAAACTCTTATATCCAATATGCATTATTTACTGATTATGTATCTTGGTATTAGTACATGTCTTTGCAAGCTAAACTTCATAATTTATATAACTGTCTATGAAAATCTTGCTAAAAGTCCCCCAATTCCTCTCTTTATTGGCCGAATACAACATGAGCTATATTTTAAATCTGTTTTTGACCGTAGTATCTTTTTTTTATGATGAAAAGCTTATGTTTTCTTGCAGGAAAATATAGAACTGGGTTTTGTTCTTGTTCTGTTTTTGAATGAATAGTCCCAAGAAAAGTAGAAACTGCTGAGGTTGAAATTATGACAATTATAAGGTGAGGATCATACAAATATGGGACTAAGTGTATGAAAACAGAGAAAAAATTGCGTGTATGAATAAAATTAGAAGTACCTATGGTGCACGAATCCCACACCTTCGTACAGTTGTACCAGCAAGTGCACTGGATCGTCCAAGTAATACCTGAGCGACTCAGGGTCGATCTCATGAGGATTGCGGTTTGAAGCAAGTTATGGTTATCCTGCAGGTCTTAGTCCGGTGAAATCAAGAAGTTGTTGGATTGAGACTTAATTGCATTAAGAGAAATATGAGAGAAGGGTATAAGGTATTTTTCCAATGGAATCAGTAATAGGAATATAGTTGAGGATAGGAGTTGCTTAGCCTTTCTGAATTAACTCTGGTATTACTGTCTTCTTTGCTTGTGAGTGATTTTTTCTATGGCAGGCTGTATGTGATCAAAGCCATTGCCCGAGGTCATTGATTTCCTCTGCTCTAGATCAAATACCATTGCCATGATCATCCAATCTGACGGAGGATAAAGCTCTAGTAGTTCATTTTCTTGGCGATCCTACTCAAAACGCCACAAAGAAGGTCGAATCTTCTGGATCAGAGAATGCTGCTTCTTTGAATTCTAGCCTATACCACAGAGACCCTAATCTCTCCAAAAATCAGATGAATTGGTGTCTCAAGAAGTCCCCAACAAAGTCGTGGATTAGCCATCTGAGAGATGTATAAACATAGTTGTTGGTTCGCGCTTTCCGTCCACGTATTCACACGAACCCAAGTAGACACGGGTGTTTGTCAGGCACACTCGTCTTAGTATGATGAATAGAGCTGATTGTCACTGATCATCCTATTCACCATGTTGAAGAACGGATATATATCTTAGAAATAAATCAAGCACGGATCGAAGAAGAAACAGTAATACTTTTATTAATTCATAGGACTCAGCAGGGTTCCTCCCCTCAACCTAGGAGGTTTAGAAACTCATACTGATGTGAAAAACAAAGTAATACACAAAAATATGCTGAATGATGGTAAAGATGTTCGAATAACATAAATTAAATCCCTTGAATACTAAACTAATGACTAGTAAGGATAAAACAATCTTTTTAGTGCTAAAATTCACTTCTAGGGCCCACTTGGTGAGTGTTTGGGCTGAGATTTAATGAGATCCACGTGATATGAGGTCTTTTGGGCATGAAACACTGGCTAGGGGGTTGATAAACCCATATTTTATGATTCATCTTGTGCTCAATTAAGTGTTTTTATCAATTCTTCACCTACTTATTCATGTAAATTGCATGGTTTTACTACTCCTTCCTTATTTTATGATATATGTGAAAACACGTTTCCTATGCTTTAAAAATATTAAAATTAATTATCCTTTATTACCATTCGATGCCGTGATTTGTGTGTTAAGTATTTTCAAGCTTCCTAGGGCAGGAATGGCTTAAAGGACAGAAAGAAAACATGCAAAAATGGAAGGAAAGCACAAAAATGGAGTTTTGAAGAAAAGGCAGTGACGCACACGCGTGGACGACGCGCACGCATGCCTAGCGCAAAATAGCAGCGACGCGCACGCGTGGACGACGCGGACGTGTGCCTTGAGCAGAACGCAAATGACGCGTATGCATGACTGACGCGTACGCGTGACAAGGAAAAACTCCAAACCACGCGAACGCGTGACCCACGCGCATGCATGACGGACGCCACGTGCAGGAATCTGCAGAAAATGCCCTCAGCGATTTTTGGATCCTTTTTCGGCCCAAATCCAACCCAGAAACAGAATATAAGCCAGAGAATGGGGGAATCAACAACAACAATTCATACAACATTCATAATTCACAATTTTAGGTTTTAGATGTAGTTTTTAGAGAGAGAGGCTCTCTCTTCTCTCTTAGGATTTAGGATTAGGATTTAGGATTTCTATTATGATTAGGCTACTTCTCTTCAATCACAGGTTCAATGTTCCTTATTTTCTACTTTTATTTATCCTATTACTTTAATTGTTATTTATCTTTTCAAATTGGCTTATGAACTTTCCATGTTAGATTTGAATATTCTATTTAATATAATTCGAGGTATTTCAGACTCATGATTGCTTTCTTTAATGTTATTGATGCTTCTAATTAATTCAAATTATTTTCATTCGAGTAGATTTTCTTCCCTTTTAGCTTTGGTTGAGTAATTGGTAACACTTGAGTTGTCAAACTCAGTAGTTGATTGAGATTTGGGAATTGCTGATTGATTTGGATCACTCTAAAGCTAGTCTTTTCACAAGAGTTGACTAGGACTTGAGGATCAAATTAATTAGTCCACTTGACTTTCCTTTATTTAGTAAGGGTTAACTAAGTGGGAGCGATAAACAATTCTCATCACACCTGATAAGGATAACTAGGATAGGATTTTCAGTTCTCATACCTTGCCAAAAGTTTTCTAATTATTAATTTATTTTTCTTGCCATTTAATTTACTTGTTCCCTATTTCAAAAACCCAAAAAGATACAATTTCATAACCAATAATAAGACACTTTCCTGCAATTCCTTGAGAGATGACCCGAGGTTTAAATACTTCGGTTATAAATTTTATTGGGTTTTGTTACTTGTGATAACCAAACTTTTGTACGAAAGGATTCTTGTCGGTTTAGAAACTATACTTGCAACGCGATTATAATTTTATAAAAGTTTCTTTACCGACAGGAATCCGTTTGTCAAAATGGTGCCGTTGCCGGGGAATTGCAAACGTGTGCCTTATTATTGGTTATTGTAAATATTTTATTTTGTTTGTTTATTTGCATTTATTTTTGCTTTTTAATTTTTATTAGATACTATGAGTTCTCACCCCCGTCGCTTTGAGTTTGGTTCTAATATTGTTGAAAAGAATGAAAACTATAACAGGAACATGCATCAAGGTCAAAACAATCAGAGATGGACGGAGCCACGAGGATCTGATCAACCCTTTAGGCAACAACACCTTCCAAAGTACCATGGATGATGACCATTCAACAATGCATGTCGAGACAATAGTTATGGTGGATCCCTTTGTGACAACCATCACCCACCAAATTACTATGGTCAAAAGCCATTCCGAGGTGCGTACCAAGATAAAAAATATGGTGAACCCCCTTATAGTTACCAACAAGCCCCATCATATACCTATGAACCACCTCCTCAACATAGCTATGAACCACCACACTCACAAGTCACCTACTACCATTCGCCTCCATATGACCCCAACCCATATCCACCTCAATTCCAATCCAATTACTCCCAAGAACCACCACTTCCCTATGCACCATGTCCATATCCATCGACCCAAGAATCACGGGAGCGTCTCAAGGAAACAGCGGAAAATTTCATGCAACCCTTCACCAACTGGAGCAAGCGATCAATTGATTACCTTCCAGACGTTCGGACACTCAAGGAACCCCCATGGCTTCATGTGGACAATCTAATAAAGAACGTAGCATGAAGGAGATACTAGAAACTCCGATGGACAATAAAGAGCATGACTTTGTACTGGAACAAGTGGAGGAAGCTGAAATTATCGAAGAAGAAGAATTGATTGAAGACTTAGGAGATACTGAACCTCCATGGGAATCCAGAATTGTGGAGAGTTCCGTAAAGAAATTTGCAATTGATGCTAAGGAGGATAGTGCACAACCCCCAAAGCAGGTATCTCATGAAAAACTGGATGGAACAACTCAAGAAGCGAGTTTTCTTGATAATGATAATCACTAGTCAAGTTCTCCTAGTAATGAACTTGCATCCACAAGTGAATTCTTTGAGATTGAAGAATCTTTCCCAAGTGAATACGAAGATGATGCAGAGGTAGACTTTTCTCAACCTCCAAATTATGACTTGAGTGATGAGGAAGAAACCGAAGACTTTGATCAAGACGTGGTTGCAGTTGAAGAAGTTTACAGAAAAGTGGAGGAATTCACAGAAGAATACAAAGGAGTAGAGCTTGCAAAACCACTGGAAACACCTTTTCCCAGGCCATTACCATCCAATACAAACTTCAAGTGGGTAAAATCCTTAGTCTTTATCTTTACCTTTCCACTTGAATATGGTTTGCTTGAAACAGATGGCCAGCTTAGAGCTCTTTACGGCTTTAAGAGCAAAAGAGAAATGGTTCGCACTCAAAGCTGGTATACAAGATTCAATAAAGCTCCACGCTTCAATTTGAGGTACATAGACTGGTTTCGAGTTCAATTGAATGGGTCTTGGAAGATGTTTGGTCATCTTAGTGAGAATTCAATTTCCATATCACCCGGCTAGGATAATGTGGATCAAGACAGAGACGGATACAAAAACAAGGTTTGGGATCCTGGAATCTATTCTGACATCCAGCACCCCAGGAGCCTAAAAACCTATTTGAACTTACTCAAGGGTTTTACGTGCCTTGTTTGGGACCCCGGAGGCTGTTGGCATTCCAAATAGTGGTGGAAATTTTTGGATGAATTCAAGCACAAGCCACCATAACAGGGAGCTCAGCAAATGTCCAACTTAAGGACTTTAACCAAAAGTGCTAGGTGGGAGACAACCCACCATGGTATGATCGTTCCTCTTTCAATTTTAATTTTATTTTGTTTTGTTTGTTTTTGAGTTTTATTTTATTCTATTTTATTGAACCTGGAATTTTTCATAACAACCATATCAGCATTGCATTTTGCATTCTGCATAAAAAAAAAAAAGCACCCCACATATGCGCATGGGCCACGCGTGGGCGTGGAGTCGAAATCGACGTAACAATCCAACACCTAAAAAGTTGGGCTAGAATCATGCGGCTGTTGTGCGTTAGGCATAATTTGGGCCACACATTCGCGTCAGTGACGCGAACGCGTCACTTTCACTTCACACACACCACGCGAAAGCGTGGGCGACGCGTACGCGTCACGTGGAAATCTTAGCCACCTAAAATGGAAACAGAGAGTTGCGCCAAAACGACGCTGGAATTGTGCGTTTAGCACAAATCTGAGCGACGCGTATGCGTGCCCCATGCGTACGCGTCACTTTCATTATCCCTCAATCACTCGATCGCGTCAATGATGCGTTCGCGTCATTGCCTTTTCGCCTCAATCACGTGGTCGCGTGACCCACGCGAAACCCTAACCCTTTCGAGTCTCAAAACCCCCCTCCTCTGCACTCTCTCTTCTCCCCTCCCCAACCACCATATCACAACCACCTCCCAACGCCTGCCACCACCGTCGCCAAGCCAGACCGCCGCGCCACCCCTAGCCGAACTACCCCCTTTCTCTTCTTCTCCCCTTCTTCCACCACCACCACTCTTCCCCCTCCACGACCCCCGCCCCATCATCGAGCCGCCCCAGCGCCGCCGCCACCTCCCAGAACCTCCGGCCGACCACCACCTTCCCCATCACCCTCACCTTCCTCGTCCCCTTCTTCTCTTCTCCCCTCTCCCTCTGCTAGCCCCTACTGCCGCCAAGGACCGAGTTGCCACGCAGCCCTGCCACCACCGCGAAACCACCAGCGCTGCTGTGTCCACCAACCGACCCACCACCATCTCTCTGAGTTCAATCTTTGTGCCTCTGCCCACCAGGTTCCGCCAAACGCCGATTCCGTTCCCAGTTTTTAGTTAATTCCACATATTTTCTTTTTTCGAATTATGTTCAAATTAGGATTGTTAGAGATGCATGATCGTAGTGGATTTTAGGTGGTTAGGTAGCTAGGATGTGGTTAGTGAATTTAGGCCTGATAATTGTGCCGTTCTTGTTACATGTTTTATTTGTTTCACAATTTTGAATTCGCTGTGATGATAATGCTGTTCATATGCTACTATTTACTATTCCTTAATGCATATTGAGTTTGTTTATTCTGAAATCTTATGAATTACTATTTGTTACTCTTTCCTGCACTACCTTATTATCATATGAACTGTCTTTGTTGTTGTTTATTACCCGGAAATGTCCAATTTTTAGACGAAATGCTGCCCAATTTTTTTTCAGCAAATTGTTTCAATCAACTCCCACTCATGAATTAGTTTTAGAAATTTCAAGTTTTGCACTAATTGGTTTCAACCAAAGCAATTCATGAATGCACGGGCTAGCTTTCTTATTTTTCTGATTCCCTTATTCATTAAAT
This sequence comes from Arachis ipaensis, assembly GCF_000816755.2. Classification (NCBI taxonomy): domain Eukaryota; kingdom Viridiplantae; phylum Streptophyta; class Magnoliopsida; order Fabales; family Fabaceae; genus Arachis; species Arachis ipaensis. Next base: position 83,414,169 of record NC_029792.2, on the reverse strand, counting down.
TGCATTATTGATGATTTTACTTTAATTTTGTAATTCTTTTCTATGACTAATCATCAATAATCTGCAATATTTACTTGAATGAGAGTTACTTGTTATTCGAGTTTGTGCAATTTTAGTTAATTGGAAACCACAACACCATGCCACTTACTTTAACTTCATTTTTTTAAACTCTTAACTACTTTAACTTTCTAACTTTTCTATTAGCTTTCAACTAACCACTTTAAGACCTATTCAAGGCATGATTACTATTTTTCCCAATTAACAAGAGTTCTGCATATCATAGATTTTGGATTGTGATTTTTCTTCTCCAACTTTTAACTTGCATATAATCCAAAATTTTACACCTATTTAACTCAATTCAGGCTTATATTGCTACTTTATTCCTCTTTTGCCACTCTATGCTTATATTGATAAATTCCTATTTGCTTACCTATTTTTCTGCTTTAGTTATTAAACTGTCTCCTGGAATTTCTGCTTTTCAGGATGTCTGACCCCAAGAGTAAAGGAAAGGGCAAGGCAACCACAGGCGGAAAAGAGGATAATCCTCTACCTCTATTTTGGATATCCTCCATGACGATTCCTGGTGGGAAAATAATTTTACCCCGCAGGAAAAGGCCGATCAGCTACTGACTGCCACAGACTCTTTCAAGTTTGCCAACAGATACTGTGAGCTGAAATATCCAGTTTTTGCCACTTCCAGGAACCTATACCTGGAAAGAACCCTCTAAATTCTAGAAGAACTCAAACAATACACTTTAGAACAAATTAAACAGAGAGGCTGGTTCTTCTTGGAAAGGAACTTGACTGAAATCAACTCATCCTGGGTCAGAAAATTCTACTGTAACTATTTCAAAACTTCCTTGGATGCAGTACAACTTCGAGGAAATCAAATTCTGATTACTGAGGAAGCCATTGAAGAAATCCTCAGCCTCCAACCTAAATCAGATGAGCCAGATGGTTACCAAAAGGCTGAGAAGGATATGAGATTCATGAGATTTGACTGGGACGCAGTCAAGAGGACTATAGCTCTTCATTCTACTGTCCCATGGGTCATGGGCAAGTCCACAGTGGCCCCAAAAGGAATAAAGCTGATCTATCTGAATGATGAGGCTCGGCTTTGGCAGCAGATTCTGAGTAACTACGTGATACCGAGCACTCATGGGACGGAGGTGCCAGCTGCCATGATTACCCTCATCTAGTGTGTGATGGAGGAAAAGGACTTATATCTTCCCCGCTTTATCCGGTATTACATGGCCAGATTCTATGTTAGAGGCACCTTCCCTTTCCCATATTTGATCACTCAGTTGGGCCGCCGAGCTGAGGTGCCCTGGGAGCTCGCAAATGAAAAGCCAACCGCCGCAAACTGCAAGAAGATTATCCCTCACAGCAGGAAGTTCCAGGCTTTAGGCTACCGACCTCCATTTCTCACTGCCTCTGCTGAGGCAGCCACATTTTCTGCTACCCCTTCAGCACCTACTGCCCCAGCCACCACTGCACCCTCACATGCTCCCGAGCCCATTTATCATCTCGTGCACCGACTCTTCGCACGCCTGGATCGTATGGAGCGTCGCAACAAGTGACGCTATGAGCACTTAAAGTTGATGATCCGATCCGGCAGTGACATCCCTCCGAGCCTGACACACCATCAGAGCCATCTGATGCGGAGGCGGACGATCATGAGGAGGAAGCACATGCAGAGTCTGAGCAGGGAGGACCTGAGCAGGCTACACCACGTCATGAGGAGCCACATCAGATACAGCCAGCAGATCCAGAGGTCTCTCTACAGACAGAGCCTCTGCTTCAGCAGGCAGACCCTCCGACACTCATAGAGACTGCAGATCCTCAGGCCACCACTGAGACACCAGTAGCACATCCTTCCGGTGATGACACTTCTTCACACCCAGCTTGATTGAGCATCGAGGACGATGCTATTATTTAAGTGTGGGGAGGTCGCCATCTCCGGCGAACTTTATTTTTGGTGAACCACTTTCGAACTCTTTTATCCTATTTTGTTTATTTCTGTATTTTTATTTTTATTTTATCTTATAACGCTCCGGGCATTGTCCCATAAAGGAAGCCCCTAATCTAGAACCTGAAATAACCTAGCCAATCTTTACAACTCCTAATCTCTCGGTGGATCTATCCAAAAGTGAGAGATTAAAGCAAAATTCCTACCCTAAACTGAAGACGCCTCCCAAAACATGCTACTAACTCTTATTGTCTCTGATCGATCATTGCAGTCAAAAGTCGAGATCTCTATTACCTTCACATCCTTCTCTAAGTCTTCGTATATATAGGGGTGATCATAACTAGGGTTCCTGTTTTCATCTGAAGGGGGAAGAGCAAGGATAAGAACTGGAGAGTTCTTAGTAGAGTCGGGGTAGTTAGTTAAGTCCATTTTAATACTATTTCCAATCAACAGCAACAACCAAAACACGCAACAAACATAATAACTAAAGAACGTAAAGAGAAACAAGAACTACACATACAAAATCATAGAAAAAAGAATTCATAGAAAAATATGCACAAACAATTATGATGCATGTCTATCCCTAGTGCAGGTAATGAGCACATCTGTCGATTTTGACCTGCTCCCGATTCAACTCAGCAACCTTCCAGTGTCATAACCTCTATAAGCAACATCTGTCTTACAGATGCGACTCTCCTGAGCCAATGTATAAAAATATAACCTCTATAAGCAACCTTGGTCTTACAGGTGAGGCCCTCTCTAGCCAATATATGTATTGATAATCTCTGTAAGCAACCTCTATCTTACAAGTGCTACCATCCATTGGATTGGACGATGTATCTTTGGAAAGCAAATTTTGGTGGACTCAAGACCATATCTCTGCTCATTTTTAGCAGATAAACAATCATCTCAGCTCGTTCTCAGTCCCAAACAATATCCTTGCTTATCTCCTTTTCGTTTCGTTCTTTCTTTCTTTTCTGTGCTCTGCCTTCCTGTGGCAGAGATTTCTTTAATATTTTCTGTTCCTTTTCCTTTCTTTCTTCTTTTTTTTTTCTTTTTTATCATTCCACAATATAAATTATCTTCGCACTATTCTGTCATCTTCCACTAAATATCTTATGGAAAAGAATTATAAGGTTCTTTAATTAAGTATGCATTCTCTAAAACTTTTAAGATTACTCTATCTATTTGCTTGCTTTATCTTTAATAATACACAGTATAATATTCTTACGAGATAATATCTTTGATAAATAATAATCATAATAAAGTTTATTTTAATATAAATGAGTAAATATTTTTAACCCCAATATTTTATATAATTATATTTGAATCCCCACTTATTTTTCATATTTATAAAAATAACCCTAAATTTTTATAAAATACCCATTTTACCCCTAAACTTCGCTTATTACCCGAAAACTTATATAATTATAAATTTAACTTGATCTTTTTATAAAATTACATTTTTCACTCTAAAAAAAGAAATAAAAGATCTTGGTTATTCTCTTCACCTGAAAAAGAAACAAAACCCTCCATTTGTTTCTCATAAAAAGTCCACTTGATATATAACTCTCGGCTATCAAACCTCACCAATTTTTACTCGATCCTCAACGATATTCTAGGCTAAAAATTTCTGAAACAGTTCGGTCCCTGTTGGTTTCATCACAGCTAAGCCATGAACTTCACCAATACATCAATATATTGCAAAAATTCAATATAAACGCAATCAAACTCAATCAATAATCAATAACAACATCAAATCACTTATTCAACACACATTTAATCATTGAGAAATTTTCAAAACTCTACCCCCGTACGAAATCAAAATACACGAAGCTCCTAAATAAACTTTCTGACTAAACAACTAACGAAGGAAACGTCAGAAATTGGCTACACCACCAAGATCACCAACTGGCCAAACCGCAAAGGTGGGGGAGCAACTTCACCGTCAACTTCTCTTGAACAAAAGTTATGCCATCGTGTAGAGGAGGAAGATTGACGAGCGGATATTTTATACGCTTTTTGGCAATACTTTCATATAGTTTTTAGTAGTTTTTACTTAGTTTTTAGTTACTTTTTATAGGTTTTAGTGATAATTTCATATTTTTGGATTCTACTATGAGTTTTTGTTTTTTTTTTTTTACAATTTCAGGTATTTTCTAGATGAAATTGAGGAGCTAGAGCAGAAGTCTGATTCAAAGACAGAGAAAGCACTGCAGATGCTGTTCGGATCTGACTTGCTTGCATTTGGAAGAGCTTTTCTGGAGCTACAGAAGTCAAAATAGAGCTCTCTTAACAGCTTTGAAAAGCTGACTTCCAGAGCTTTCTAGCAATATATAATAGTCTATACTTTACTTCGGATTAGAAGGCCCAAAACTGGTGTCCAACGCCAGCTTTCTGCCCCCCTTCCTGGCGTCCAGCATCCAAAGAGTAGAGACCAATGTACAAACGCCCATAGAGGACCCCCAGCTGGCGTTCCACACCCAAGGAGCCTCATAGCACGTGAATCTCATCAAAGTTCAGCCCAAACACTCACCAAGTAAGCTCCAGAAGTGGATTTTAGCACTAAATAGACTATTTTACCCTTACTAATCATCTGTTTGGTATTTAAAGTGTATTTTACAGACCTCTTGAGGAAGACACATACTATTCAGCATTTTTTCATTTTACTTTGTATTTTCCTTTTAGTATGACTTTCTAAACCTCTTAGGTTGAGGGGAGAAGCCCTGCTGAGTCCTATGAATTAATAAAAGTATTACTGTTTCTCCTCGATCCGTGTTTGATTAATTCTAAGATGTATATTCGTACTTCATCGTGGTGAATAGGATGATCTATCCAATTAGCTCTGTTCATCACATGAAGACGAACGTGCCTGACAAACACCCGCGTCTACTTGGGTCAGAATGTGTCTTTCACCGAACAAGGATGACCAACAGCTTGAATATACATCTCTCAGATGGCTAATCCACGACTTTGTTGGGGACTCCTTGAGGTATCAGTTCAGCCAATTTTTGGGAAGATTAGTGTCGCTGTGGTAGAGGCTAGAACCCAAAGATGCAGCATTCTCTTATCCAGAAGATCCGACCTTGTCTGTGGCGTTTTGAGTAGGATTATAAAGGAGAATGGATTGTACGCGCTTCACCCTCAAGTAGATATGGATCCATACTAAACCTGGGGTTTAGATCTGGAGGAGTATTGGCAACTGCTCAAACCAGTGTCAATCACATACAGCCTGCCATTGAAGAAATTACTCACAAGCAAAGAGAGCAGTAATACCAGAGTTAATTCAGAAAGACAAAGCAACTCCAACTCTTAACTCTATTCCTATCATTTATTCCAATTTGGTATTCCTTTCACAATCAACAACCTTCTGATCTGCCTAACTAAGACTTGCAAGATAACCATAGATTGCTTCAAACCATAATCCTCGTGGGATCGACCCTAACTCGCTCAGGTATTACTTGGACGACCCAGTGCACTTGCTGGTACTGTTGTACGAAAGTGTGGAGATTCGTGCGCACCAAGTTTTTGGTGCCGTTGTCGGAGATTGTTGAGTCTGGACAAACTGAAGGATAGTCTTGCTCCCTAGATCAGCTAATTTTTATTTTTTTTAAGTCTTTGATTTTGATTTTCTTCTTCTCTCTATTTTTCGAAAAATTAAAAAGCTTTTTCCAAAAATATTTTCTTTTCTTTGTTTAATCTTCGTTCTTTGTTCGAGTCTTGTGTTCTTGTTGAGTCTTTTATTTTTATTTTTATTCTTCTTTATTTTTTCAAAAATTTTAAAAAGGTTTTTCAAAAATATTTTTAATTGTTTTTTTTATCTTCAATTGGTTAGAGTGTTGTGCTTATGTTCTTGGTAACATTTTGCTTCTTTGAGTTTCAGTATTTATTAATTACAGCAATTTTCAATTTTTTGGTATCTTCCTTTCAAAACTTTTCAAAAATAATTTTTCTTTGATGAAATCTTGTGTCAAATTTGTAAGTTTGGTGTTTTCTTGTTATTTTTCTTTAATTTTCAAAAATTTATTTTTAGTTTTCTTAAAATTTTAAGTTTGGTGTTCTTTATGTGTCCTTGTGTTCTTTAAATTTCTTTGAGTCTTGTTCTTCATGTTCTTGTTAGTCTTCAAAGTGTTCTTGTGTTTTGTTTGTGCTTTGATCTTAAAATTTTTAAGTTTGGTGTCCCATTATTTTTTTCCTCCAAATTTTTGAAAATTGGGTGCACTAGATCTAAAAATTTTAAGTTTGGTATCTTTTACTTGTTTTTCTCTCTCTTCATTAATTCAAAAATAAAAAAAATAAAATATCTTTTCTTATTTTTAATTAATTTTTCAAAATTTTGCACAAAAATTCAGATTTTAATTTTAAATTTTTTTATCTTATCTTATCTTAATTTTAAAATTCAAAAATCAATTTTTTTCAAAATCATATCTTTTTCAAAATTTTATCTTATCTTATTTCAAAATTCAAACTTTAAAAATTTAAAAGTCAAATTTTAAATTTCAAAATTTAATTTTCAAATTTTTAAATTTCAAATTTTTTAAAATCAAATATTTTTCAAAATCAAATTTCAAATCTTATCTTGTTGACTTTTTCAAAAATTCAAAATTTAAGATTTCAAAATTTAAAATTTAAAATTCAAATTTCAAATCTTAAATTCAAATCTCTTTTTAATTAATTGCTTATCTTCTCTATCTTCTTTTTCAAACTTCCTAACTAACTCTTCTACTCTTCTCTCCTCTTTTTCGAATTAAATTCTTTTTAATTAATTAATTTTAATTTCAGTTAAAAAATAATTATTATTTATTTTCTCTACTTCTATCTCTTCTTCTACTCCTTCTATCTTTCTCCATCATGAATCCAAGTGGGAATGAAGAGTTCAGGAGAACTCTGGAATCTTATACAAGTCCCACTGTTGATTTCTATGAAAGAAGTATTAGCATACTTCACATCAGAGCTAGTAGCTTTGAACTCAACCCTCAACTTATTACTATGGTGCAGCAAAACTGCCAGTATTCTGGGCTTCCTCAAGAAGAACCTGCAGAATTCCTGGTAGATTTCTTAAAGATTACTGACACAGTACACAGTGAGGGAGTAGACCAAGATGTCTACAGATTATTGCTTTTCCCTTTTGCAGTAAAGGACCAAGCAAAAAGGTGGTTGGATAACCAGCCTAAAGCTAGTCTAAAAACTTGGAAACAGTTAGTGGACAAGTTTTTAAACTAATACTTTCCCCCAAGAAAGATGAACCAGCTGAGACTAGACATCCAAGGCTTCAAACAAGGAGATGGTGAATATCTTTATTATACCTAGGAGAGGTATATGAGGATGCTAAGAAAATGTCCTACTGAAATATTTTCAGAATTGGTACAGTTAGACATCTTCTACTATGAGCTTTCAGACATGGCTAGAATGTCCTTGGACCACTCTGCTGGTGGCTCCATGCACATGAGAAAGACCATTGGAGAGGCTCGAGAGCTTATTGAGACAGTTGTCACTAATCATCATCTGTACTAATCTCCTGAGACCTCTATAAAAGGAGAGGTTAAGGCGACAGTTGCTGAACCTAACCCTCCAGAGCAGGATGGCCCATTGACTCAGCAACTGCAAGCTCTTGCCCAGCAAATGCTGGAACTACAAGAGGCTCAACGAGAAACTCAGGCTTCTAACAGAAATATAGAAGCACAGTTGAGTCAAACAAGGCAGCAGTTATCTAAGCAGATAACAGATGAATGCTAGGCCATTCGACAAAGGAGTGGGAAAACCTTAAGCTCCCAACCTCAGCCCAATAAGAACAAAAAGCCCATAGAGGATAACCAGATCTCTGCACAAGATGGTTCTGGGCGTTCAAACGCCCAGAGAAGTACCACTCCTGGAGTTAAACGCTAGGAAAGGGCAGAGACTGGGCGTTTAAATGCCCAGAAAGGTATCCCTCTTGGCATTGAATGCCAGGAATGGGCAGGGACTGGGCGTTCAAATGCCCAGAGAGGTATCTCTCTTTGTGTTGAACGCCATGAAAGGGCAGAGACTGGGCATTCAAACGCTTAGGGGGGCAGCAGATTGGGCGTGGAACGCCCAAGCAAGGGAAGTTAGTCACCTAATGACAACAACCCTGCTAAACAAGGTAGTAACCTCCCTTCCAACACACATGAAATTCAGCCTCCATCAACTAACGTTGATGATTATAAGGCTAAGATGCCATATCCTCAAAAACTCTGTCAAGAGGAAAGGGATAAACAATTTGCCCACTTTGCGGAGTATCTCAGAACATTAGAGATAAATATCCCTTTTGCAGAAGCTCTTGAACAGATACCTTCTTATGCAAAGTTCATGAAGGACATTCTAAGTCATAAAAAGGATTGCAGAGAGACACAAACAGTCCTCCTCACTGAGGAATGCAGTGCAATCATTCAGAACAGCTTACCAGAGAAGCTTAAAGACCCTGGAAGCTTTATGATACCATGCACTCTAGGTGATGCTTATACAAGGACAGCTCTATGTGACCTTGGAGTTAGTATCAACCTAATACCTACTTCACTAATAAAGAAGCTTAGTTTGACTGATGAAGTCAAACCAACCCGCATGTGCCTTCAACTTGCTGATGGTTCTATTAAGATACCATCAGGAGTAGTTGAAGACATAATTGTCAGGGTTGGACCCTTTGCCTTCCCCACTGACTTTGTGGTGTTGGACATGGAGGGGCACAAGAGTGCATCCCTTATCCTAGGAAGACCTTTCCTAGTTATAGGACGGACTCTCATTGATGTTAAAAAAGGAGAAGTAACCCTAAGAGTCAATGAGGAAAAGTTCGTACTGACTGTTGTCAAAGCTATGCAGCATCCAGACATTCCTGAGGAACGCAGGAGCATTAACTTCATTGATTCCCTGATGGAAGAGGTCAATATGGCCGAAAGCTTCAAGGAAAGGCTTGATGATATCCTTGATGATACTCAATCTGATTCAGAGGAACCTCTGGAAACCTCTAAGGAAAAGGAGAAGCCTCCTAAGCTTGAGCTTAAGCCATTACCTTCCTCCTTGAAATATGTATTTTTGGGAGAGGGAGATACTTATCCTGTGATAATAAGCTATACACTAGAGCCACGGGAAGAAGAAGCACTAATCCAAGTGCTTAAAACACATAGGATCGCCCTTGGGTGGACTATAAGTGACCTTAAGGGCTTAGCCCAGCCCGATGCATGCATAAAAATCTGCGGGAGGATAATGCCAAACCAGTGTACAACCACAGAGGCGATTGAATCCAGCTATGAAGGAAGTAGTGCAGAAGGAAGTCCCTAAGCTCTATGAGGCTGGGATTATTTATCCCATTTCTGACAGCCTATGGGTGAGCCCTGTCCAGGTTGTTCCTAAGAAGGGAGGAATGACAGTGGTTTACAATGAAAAGAATGAGCTGATCCCAAAAAGGACAGTTACAGGGTGGCGTATGTGCATTGACTACAGAAGACTCAATGACGCCACCAGGAAAGATCATTTTCCTTTATCCTTCGTTGACCAAATGCTAGAAAGACTAGCAGGTCATGCTTTTTATGATTTTCTTGATGGATATTCCGGGTACAATCAAATAGCAGTAGATCCACAGGATCAAGAAAAGACAGCATTCACATGTCCATCTGGCGTGTTCGCCTATAGACGAATGCCATTTGACCTGTGCAATGCGCCTGCCACCTTTCAAAGATGCATGCTATCCATTTTCTCTGATATGGTAGAGAAATTTCTTAAAGTATTTATGGATGACTTCTCTGTCTATGGAGACTCATTAGACTCCTGTCTTGATCATCTGACCCTGGTCCTGAAAAGATGCCAAGAAACAAACCTAGTTCTAAACTGGGAGAAATGCCACTTCATGGTAACTGAAGGTATTGTCCTTAGGCAACAGATCTCAAATAAGGGGATAGAGGTGGATCAAGCTAAGGTGGAAGTGATAGAACACTTGCCTCCACCTACTAGTGTTAAGGCAATCCGAAGTTTCCTAGGACATGTAGGATTTTATAGGCGGTTCATAAAAGATTTTTCTAAAATCACCAAACCCCTGTGTAATCTCTTGGCCACTAATGTTCCATTCATCTTTGATCAAGAATGCCTGTATGCCTTTGAAACTTTGAAAGCCAAGCTTGTCACTGTTCTTATCATCTCTGCACCCAACTGGAATTTGCCATTTGAGCTAATGTGTGATGCAAGTGATCATGCAATTGGCGTAGTCCTAGGTCAGAGACATGACAAGCTTCTGCATGTCATTTATTATGCTAGTCGCGTATTAAATGATGCGCAGAAAAACTACACTACTACAAAAAAGGAGCTACTTGTAGTGGTTTATGCCATTGACAAGTTCAGATCCTACCTAGTAGGATCTAAGGTCATTATTTATACTGACCATGCTGCTCTAAAGTATCTACTCGCTAAGCAGAAGCGTAAACCCAGACTTATAAGATGGGTATTTGATGAGCGGATAATTTATACGCTTTTTGGCATTGTTTTTAGTATGCTTTTAGTAGGATCTAGTTACTTTTAGGGATGTTTTTATTAGTTTTTATGTTAAATTCACATTTCTGGACTTTACTATGAGTTTGTGTATTTTTTTGTGATTTCATGTATTTTCTGGCTGAAATTGAGGGACTTGAGCAAAAATCAGATTCAGAGGTTGAAGAAGGACTACTGATGCTGTTGGATTCTGACCTCCCTGCACTCAAAGTGGATTTTCTGGAGCTACAGAACTCAAAATGGCGCGCTTCCAATTGCGTTGGAAAGTAGACATCCAGGGCTTTCCAGCAATATATAATAGTTTATACTTTGGCTGAGTTTAGACGACGTAAAAGGGCATTGAACACCAGTTCTACGCTGTTGTCTGAAGTTAAACGCCAAAAACACGTCACAAGCCAGAGTTGAACGCCAGAAATACGTTACAAACTGGCGTTCAACTCCAAGATTGACCTCTACACGTGTAACATTCAGGCTCAGCCCAAGCACACACCAAGTGGGCCCCGGAAGTGGATTTATGCATCAATTACTTACTTCTGTAAACCCTAGTAACTAGTTTATTATAAATAGGACTTTTTACTATTGTATTAGACATCTTTGATCAGTTTTATGCTATCTTAGACTTTCATGGGGGCTGGCCATTCGGCCATACCTGAACCATTATCACTTATGTATTTTCATACGGTAGAGTTTCTGCACTCCATAGATTAAGGTATGGAGCTCTGCTGTTCCTCAAAGATTAATGCAAAGTACTACTGTTTTTCTATTCAATTCAACTTATTCCGCTTCTAAGATATTCATTCGCACTTCAACCTGAATGTGATGAACGTGACAATCATCATCATTCCCCCACGAACGCGTGTCTGACAACCACTTCTGTTCCACCTTAGATTGAATGAGTATCTCTTGGATCTCTTAATCAGAATCTTCGTGGTATAAGCTAGATTGATGGCGGCATTCATGAGAGTCCGGAAAGTCTAAACCTTTTCTGTGGTATTCCGAGTAGGACTCTGGGATTGAATGACTGTGACGAACTTCAAACTCGCGAGTGCTGGGTGTAGTGACAGACGCAAAAGGAGGGTGAATCCTATTCCAGTATGATCGAGAACCTCAGATGATTAGCCGTGCTGTGACAGAGCATTTGGACCATTTTCGCAAGAGGATGGGATGCAGCCATTGACAAGGGTGATGCCTCCAGACGATTAGCCATGCAGTGACAGCGCATCGGACCATTTTCCAGAGAGGATAAAAAGTAGCCATTGACAACGGTGAAGTCCTTACATAAAGCCAGCCATGGAAAGGAGTAAGACTGATTGGATGAAGACAGCAGGAAAGCAGAGGTTCAGAGAAACGAAAGCATCTTTATACACTTATCTGAAATTCTCACCAATGACATACATAAGTGTTTCTATCCTTATTTTCTATCTATTTATTATTTATGTTCAAAAACTCCGTAACTATTTTATATCCGCCTGACTGAGATTTACAAGGTGACCATAGCTTGCTTCATACTAACAATCTCCGTGGGATCGACCCTTACTCACGTAAGGTTTATTACTTGGATGACCCAGTGCACTTGCTGGTTAGTTGTATCGAAGTTGTGAATGAAAAACGATTTATTGAGACGTGCGTACAGAGTTTCTGGCGCCGTTGCCTGAGATCACAATTCTGTGCACCAAGTTTTTGGCGCCGTTGCCGGGGATTGTTCGAGTTTGAACAACTGACGATTCATCTTGTTGCTCAGATTAGGTAATTTTCTTTTTGTTTTATTTTCAAAAATTTTCTCCTTTGTTTTCGAAAAAAATTTAAAAAAAATGTTTTCAAAAAAAATATATTTTTCTTCAGAATTTTTAAGAATGAATTCTAGTGTTTCATGATGATTTGTTGAATCTTGGCTGGCTGTGAAGCCATGTCCAAATTTCTTTGGACTGAGGATTCAACTAATCACTTCAATGCATGTAATAGCATACTAAAGCTTGGCTGGCTATTAAGCCATGCCTAACCCTCAGATTGGAGCTTTAGACTAAAGAGCACAAGATTCCTAGAATTCATATTAAAAATTTTGGAATCCTTATTTTTCTTTTTCATATTAATTTTCGAAAAATCCAAAAAAATTTAATAAAATCATAAAAATAAAAAATATTTCATGTTTCTTGTTTGAGTCTTGAGTCAAGTTGAAAGTTTGGTGTCAATTGCATATTCATCTTGCATTTTTCGAAAAATTCATGCATTCATA
>NC_029792.2:83395028-83398912 GCF_000816755.2 Arachis ipaensis | reverse complement strand
GAAAAATTACTAACCTTTTTCAAAAACTATTTTCGAAAATCACTAACTCTTTTTCAAAAATAATTTTCGAAAATTCTCCTTCTCTCTCATCTCCTTCTATTTTTTTATTCATCTACTAACACCTCTCTTCATCCCACATCTCTGCTCTCCTTACCCTTGTGTTTCTTTCTTTACATTACATTCTTTTCTTCTTCTACTCTCACAGGCGAACCTCTATACCTATGGTAAAAAGGATCCCTATTATTATTTTTCTGTCCCTCTTTTTCATATGAGCAGGAGCAAGGATAAGAACGTTCTTGTTGAAGAAATTCCACAACCTGAAAGGACTCTGAAGAGGAAACTAAGAGAAGCTAAATTACAACAATCCAGCAAGCACCTTTTAGAAATTTTCGAACAAGAAGAGGAGATGGCAGCCGAAAATAATAATAATGCAAGGAGGATGTTTGGTGACTTTACTGCACCTAATTCCAATTTACATGGAAGAAGCATCTCCATTCCTGCCATTGGAGCAAATAATTTTGAGTTGAAACCTCAATTAGTTTCTCTGGTGCAGCAGAACTACAAGTTTCATGGACTTCCATCTGAAGATCATTTTCAGTTCTTAACTGAATTCTTGCAGATCTGTGATACTGTTAAGACTAATGGAGTAGATCCTGAAGTCTACAGGCTCATGCTTTTCCCTTTTGCTGTGAGAGATAGAGCTAGAATATGGTTGGACTCTCAACCCAAAGATAGCCTGAACTCTTGGGATAAGCTGGTCAAGGCTTTCTTAGCCAAGTTCTTTCCTCCTCAAAAGCTGAGTAAGCTTAGAGTGGATGTTCAAACCTTCAGACAGAAAGAAGGTGAATCCCTCTATGAAGCTTGGGAGAGATACAAAGAACTGACCAAAAAGTGTCCTTCTGACATGCTTTCAGAATGGACCATCCTGGATATATTCTATGATGGTCTATCTGAATTGGCTAAAATGTCATTGGATACTTCTGCAGGTGGATCCATTCACCTAAAGAACACGCCTGTAGAAGCTCAAGAACTCATTGACATGGTTGCTAATAACTAGTTCATGTACACTTCTGAGAGGAATCCTGTGAGTAATGGGACGCCTATGAAGAAGGGAGTTCTTAAAATTGATACTCTGAATGCCATACTGGCTTAGAATAAAATATTGACTCAGCAAGTCAATATGATTTCTCAGAGTCTGAATGGAATGCAAGCTGCATCCAACAGTACTCAAGAGGCATCTTCTGAAGAAGAAGCTTATGATCTTGAAAACCCTGCAATAGCAGAGGTGAATTACATGGGTGAACCTTATGGAAACACCTATAATCCCTCATGGAGAAATCACCCAAATCTCTCATGGAAGGATCAACAAAAGCATCAACAAGGCTTTAATAATGGTGGAAGAAATAGGTTTAACAATAGTAAACCTTTTCCATCATCCACTCAGCAACAGACAGAGAACTCTGAACAAAATACCTCTAATTTAGCAAACTTAGTCTCTGATCTATCTAAGGCCACTGTAAGTTTCATGAATGAAACAAGGTCCTCCATTAGAAATTTGGAGGCACAAGTGGGCCAGCTGAGTAAAAGGTTCACTGAAATCCCTCCTAGTACTCTCCCAAGCAATACAGAAGAAAATCCAAAAGGAGAGTGCAAGGCCATTGACATAGTCAACACGGCCGAACCTGGAGAGGAAGGGGAGGACGTAAATCCCAGTGAGGAAGACCTCCTGGGACGTCCAGTGATCAATAAAGAGTTTCCCTTTGAGGAACCAAAGGAATATGAGACTCATCTAGAGACCATAGAGATTCCATTGAACCTCCTTATGCCCTTCATGAGCTCTGACGAGCATTCATCTTCTGAAGAGAATGAGGATGTTACTAAAGAGCAAGTTACCAAGTACCTTGGTGCAATCATGAAGCTGAATGCCAAATTATTTGGTATTGAGACTTGGGAAGATGAACCTCCCTTGTTCACCAATGAACTAAGTGATCTGGATCAACTGACATTGCCTCAGAAGAAACAGGATCCTGGAAAGTTCGTAATACCTTGTACCATAGGCAACATGATCTTTGAAAAGGCTCTGTGTGACCTTGGTTCAGGGATAAACCTCATGCCCTTCTCTGTAATAGAGAAACTGGGAATCTTTGGGGTGCAAGCTACTAAAATCTCATTAGAGATGGCAGACAATTCAAGAAAACAGGCTTATGGACAAGTAGAGGACGTGTTAGTAAAGGTTGAATGCCTTTACATCCCTGCTAATTTCATAATCCTTGATACTGGGAAGGATGAGGATGAATCCATCATCCTTAGAAGACCTTTCCTAGCCACAGCAAGAGCTGTGATTGATGTTGACAGAGGTGAATTAGTCCTTCAATTGAATGAGAACTCCCTTGTGTTTACAACTCAAAGTTACCCTTCTGTAAACATGGAAAAGAGGCATAGTAAGCTTCTCTCAAAACAGAGTCAACCAGAGCCCCCACAGTCAAACACTAAGTTTGGTGTTGAACTCCCATATCCAAACTCTAAGTTTGGTGTTGGGAAGTCTCAACAATGCTCTGAACATATGTGAGGCTCCATGAGAGCCCACTGTCAAGCTATTGACATTAAAGAAGCGCTTGTTGGGAGGCAACCCAATTTTTATTTATCTAATTTTATTTTTCTTGTTCTTTTATGTTTTATTAGGTTCATGATCATGTGGAGTCACAAAATAAATATAAAAATTGAAAACGGAATCAAAAACAGCAGCAGAAAAATCACACCCTAGAGGAAGACCTTACTGGCGTTTAAACGCCAGTAAGAAGCATCTGGCTGGCGTTCAACGCCAGAACAGAACATGGTTCTGGTGCTGAACGCCCAAAATGGGCAGCATCTGGGCGTTTGAACGCCAGAATTGCACCCTGGAGAAGAGCTGGCGCTGAACACCCAGAACAAGCATGGTTCTGGCGTTCAACGCCAGAAATGGGCAACAAATGGGCGTTCAACGCCCAGAACAAGCACCAATCTGGCGCTGAACGCCCAGAGTTGTGTGCAAGGGCATTTTGCATGCCTAATTTGGTGCAAGGTTGTAAATTCTTGAACACCTCAGGATCTGTGGACCCCACAGGATCACCTTAGGATCTGTGGACCCCACAGGATCCCCACCTACCTCCACTCACTTCTTCTCACCCCTCTTTCACACAATCCCATAAACACTCTTCCCCAAAACTTTTTACCAATCACCTCAATCTCTCTTCCCTATAACCACTTCACCACTCACATCCATCCACTCTTCCCCATAAACCTACCTCATAAACCCCACCTACCTTCAAAATTCAAAATCAATTTACCACCCAAAACCCACCCTTATGGCCGAACCTTACCCCCCTCCCTTCCCTATATAAAGCCCTCCATTCTTCTTCATTTTCACACAACACAACCCTCTCTTCCCCTTCTTGGCCGAATACACCCCTCCCCCCTCTCTTCCATATTTTCTTCTTCTTCTTCATCTATTATTTCTTCTCTTGCTCGAGGGCGAGCAATATTCTAAGTTTGGTGTGGTAAAAACATAAGCTTTTTGTTTTTCCATTACCATTGATGGCACCCAAGACCGAAGAATCCTCTAGAAAAGGGAAAGGGAAGACAAAAGCTGTCACCTCCGAGTCATGGGAGATGGAAAGATTCATCTCCAAAGCTCATCAAGACCACTTCTATGATGTTGTGGTCAAGAAGAAGGTGATCCCCGAGGTCCCTTTCAAGCTCAAGAAGAATGAGTATCCGGAGATCCGACATAAAATCCAAAGAAGAGGTTGGGAAGTTCTAACAAACCCCATCCAACAAGTCGGCATCCTAATGGTTCAAGAGTTCTATGCCAATGCATGGATCACTAGGAACCATGATCAAAGTAA
>NC_029792.2:83361898-83393393 GCF_000816755.2 Arachis ipaensis | reverse complement strand
GGCCCCGGAAGTGGATTTATGCATCAATTACTTACTTCTGTAAACCCTAGTAACTAGTTTAGTATAAATAGGACTTTTTACTATTGTATTAGACATCTTTGATCAGTTTTATGCTATCTTAGACTTTCATGGGGCTGGCCATTCGGCCATGCCTACCATTATCACTTATGTATTTTCATACGGTAGAGTTTCTGCACTCCATAGATTAAGGTGTGGAGCTCTGCTGTTCCTCAAAGATTAATGCAAGGTACTACTGTTTTTCTATTCAATTCAGCTTCTAAGACTTCTAAGATATTCATTCGCACTTCAACCTGAATGTGATGAACGTGACAATCATCATCATTCCCCCACGAACGCGTGCCTTTCCGTTCCACTTCCGTTCCACCTTAGATTGAATGAGTATCTCTTGGATCTCTTAATTAGAATCTTCGTGTTATAAGCTAGATTGATGGCGGCATTCATGAGAGTCCGGAAAGTCTAAACCTTGTCTGTGGTATTCCGAGTAGGACTCTGGGATTGAATGACTGTGACGAACTTCAAACTCGTGAGTGCTGGGCATAGTGACAGACGCAAAAGGAGGGTGAATCCTATTCCAGTATGATCGAGAACCTCAGATGATTAGCCGTGCTGTGACAGAGCATTTGGACCATTTTCACAAGAGGATGGGATGCAGCCATTAACAAGGGTGATGCCTCCAGACGATTAGCCATGCAGTGATAGTGTATCAGACCATTTTCCAGAGAGGATAAAAAGTAGCCATTGACAACGGTGATGTCCTTACATAAAGCCAGCCATGGAAAGGAGTAAGACTGATTGGATGAAGACAGCAGAAAAGCAGAGGTTCAGAGGAACGAAAGCATCTCGATACACTTATCTGAAATTCTCACCAATGACATACATTAGTGTTTCTATCCTTATTTTCTATCTATTTATTATTTATGTTCGAAAACTCCGTAACTATTTTATATCCGCCTGACTGAGATTTACAAGGTGACCATAGCTTGCTTCATACCAACAATCTCCATGGGATCGACCCTTACTCACGTAAGGTTTATTACTTGGACGACCCAGTGCACTTGCTAGTTAGTTGTATCGAAGTTGTGAATGAAAAACGATTTATTAAGACGTGCGTACAGAGTTTCTGGCGCCGTTGTCTGAGATCACAATTCCGTGCACCAGTATTACACCTGCAAGAGTTTGATATAGAAATTAGAGACAGAAAAGGAACAAAAAATCAGGTGGCTGATCACTTGTTCCAGATTGAGCCAGTAGCAGGGACTTCTTCCCTCTCCACTGACATATCCGAATCCTTTCTAGATGAGCAACTCTATGCCATCTGGACAGTATCTTGGTTTGCAGACATTGCGAACTACAGGGCTATACAGTTCATTCCCAAGGAGTTTACCAGGCAGAAAGCCCAGAAACTCATGCATGATGCAAAATATTACCTATGGGATGAGTCATATCTCTCTTTAAGAGATGCTCGGATGGAATAATCCGATGCTGTGTGTCTGAAGAAAAGACACAGAGAATTCTATGGCATTGCCATGGCTCTGACTATGGAGGACACTTTGGAGATGAGCGGACAGCCACTATGGTACTCCAAAGTGGCTTTTACTGGCCTACTCTCTTTAAGGATTCTAGAGAGTTCGTCCGTAACTGTGATAGTTGCCAAAGAGCTGGCAACCTTCCTCATGGTCACAGCATGCCTCGGCAAGGAATCCTAAAGATTGAGTTGTTTGACATATGGGGCATAGATTTCGTGGGACCATTCCCGCCTTCATACTCAAACACGTACATCCTTGTGGCAGTAGATTATGTGTCTAAATGCGTTGAAGCAATAGACCAAAGACACCAGAGTAGTAATGAAGTTTCTCCAAAAGAACATCTTCAGTAGATTTGGTGTCCCTAGGACACTAATCAGTGATGGAGGAACTCATTTCTGCAACAGACAGCTGAATTCTGTCTTAAGCCGTTACGAAATTTGCCATAAAGTAGCAACACCGTATCATCTCCAAACCAATGGACAAGCTGAAGTCTCAAATAGAGAACTAAAGCGAAAGGACAGTAAGTGCCTCTAGAAAGGATTGGGCTAGAAAGCTTGATGATGCCCTGTGGGCATACAGAATAGCTTTTAAAACCCCCATTAGAACTTCACCATATCAGTTAGTATATGGGAAGTCCTGTCATTTGCCAGTGAAACTAGAACACAAGACCTATTGGACCACTAGATTCCTCAACCTCGATGCTAAAGCAGCAGGAGAAAAATGGTTGCTCCAGCTAAATGAGTTGGATGAATTCTGCTTAGATGCATTTGAGAATGCAAAGATAGAGCACTCTGGATGAATTCCTGTCAGTTGTCAGAGTCATGATCGTGTGCATCAGTCAAGAGACAGAATTTCACAGCAGTGAAAATAGAATACTCTGGATGGAGTGTCAAAGTTGAACACCAGCCAGGGTATTTGATAAACCGCTATTTTATGGTTTATTTTGTATTGAATTGAGTGGATTTTATCCATTATTCACACACTTATTCATACAATTTGCATGTTTTATATTTTTCTTCCTAATTTTGTGCTATGATTGAAAACATGCTTCTTTGGCCTTAAATTTGTTAATTTTTCCAGGGCAGAAATGGCTTAGAGGATGGAAAGGAAGCATGCAAAAGTGGAAGAAACACAAGAAATGGAGTATTTCAGAATCTGGTAGCGACGCGCAAGCATGAGCAACGCGTACGCGTGGATGACGCGTACGCGTGACAAAGCGTCACGTGCTGCAAATATCAGAAAATGCTGTGGGTGATTTTTGGGCTTCTTTAGACCCAGTTTCAGGCCTAAAATACTGATTAGAGGCTGCAGAGTGGAGCTGGAAGATGAATCAATCATTCACACATTCATTGACATTAGTTAGGTTTTAGATGTAGTTTTCTAGAAGGGTTTTTAGTCTTGTTTCTTCTCAATTTTAGAATTCTACCTTGCTTTAATTTAGTTTTCTTCTACTTTTATTTGTTCTAGTACTTTAGTTATCTACTTCTATCATTGATTCCTTTATGTCGCCCATTTAGTTTATGAATTCTTCTTGTTCCCTTTAATCCATATTAATGCAAGTTATATCTTCATGTTTATGATTGCTTTTTTCCTCATTTATTCTTATTGATTCCTTGCAAATGTTGGTCTTAGATTTTACATTCTCTTATTACTTTTCTATGCTTTTATTTTGTACCTACCAAGTATTTGATAAAATGTTTGGTTGGATTTTAAATTAGCTTTTTATATTCTTAGCTTGGATTGAATAATTTAGAGACTCTTGAATTGTCAAAGTCTCTTGTTGGTTGGTGATTGAAAGTTGCTAGTTGGCTTGAACTTCACTAACTCTAGTATTTGATTAGGACTTGTGAACTTAAGTTGATTTTGCTCACTTGACTTTCCTCCAATTGTTAGAGGTTAACTAAGTGATAGCAAAAGGCAATTACCATCACAAGTGACTATGATAATGGGAATAGGAATTCCAATTATAAATCCTTGCTAGGACTTTTCTTAATTGTTAGTTTACTTCCTTGTTGTTTACATTTCTTGTCTCTTATCCCAAAACCCCAAAAATACTTTTCTATAACCAATAATAAATATACTTCCCTGCAATTCCTTGAGAGACGACCCGAGGTTTAAATACTTCGGTTAATTTTATTGGGTTTGTATTTGTGACAAACAATCTAAACGTTGATAGAGGTCTAATTGTCGGTTTAGAACTATACTTGCAATGCGATAATTTTTGTGAAAAATCTTTACCGACATTTTTTCTCCGTCAAGTTTTTGGTGCCGTTGGCGTGGAATTACAAACGTGTGCCTTATTGTTGGTTATTGTATATATTTTGCTTGTTTGTTTGTTAGTTTTTGTTAGTTTTAGGACTTTGTTACTTATTTTTATTAGTTTTTATTTTTATTTGCTACTATGAATTCTCATCCCTTTGGCTATGAGAGTGGTTACAACTATATTGTAGAGAATGAAAGCTACAATGAGGATATGGATCAAGGATGGAACCATCAATGGTGGGAGGAGCCTCAAGCTTATGGACAACCCTCTTGGCAACAACCTCTACCAGCGTACTATGAGCAAGAGCCATTCCAGGATGCATATCAATCCAATAGCTATGGTGGGCCCCTTGTAGTTACCAACAAGCCCCACCATATGCCTATGAACCCCCTCCTCAACATAGCCTTGAACCACCATACTCACAAGCCACCTACAATCAAACACTTCCTTATGACCCTAACACATATCCACCATACCAACCACCTTATGAGCCATATGAACCATATATAGAACCACCCACATTCCAACACAATTACTCCCAAGCACCACCACCTCAATATCCACTATCTCCAATGTATGCAAGATTTCAACCACAATATGATCCTAATTATGTTAGCCAAGTGGAACAAGAGCCACAGGATCATTTTAAGGAAGCAATGGATCGACTTCAAGCAACCATCTATCAAATGGAGCAAGAGGAAAGCCGAAAAGCACACGAAGCTCTCATGGCTAACGAATCTCGACTTGAGAACAAGGGACTGAAGTGTGTTGTACAACAAGTGGAAAAGATGGAGAGTGTTGAAACGCCATATCCTTATCATGATGGACCACCCTCTTATCATGAACCTTTTCTCCCAAGTAATGAACCCTCATATCCACTCCACTCTCCAATGGATGACACCCTTGGTGTTCTTTTTCAAGAGCAAAGAGAGATGCAAAGAACTACACTAGCATTCTCCAATAGATAATTTAGCTTCACTGCACGTCAACACTCAAGGCACTCCCATGGCTACATATGGAGAATCTAATAAAGAACGTAGCATGGAGGAGAGACTAGGAACGCCGGTGGAAAGTCAGGAATGTGGATTTGTATTGGAACAATTGGAGGAAGCCGTAATTGTTGAAGAGGAAGAAGTAGTTGAAGATTTAGGAGATACAGAACCTCCATGGGAATCTCAAGTCATAGAGCCTCCTTCCAAGATGTTTGAATTTGATGTTGAGGAGGATGTACAACCTCCAAGGGCATATCATGGTTAAAGACTTTGAGGAGATTGAGCATGAGATGGATTCAATAATTGATGAGTTTTTATCTACAATTGAATCCTCTCCCATTGGACTTGAGGAAGAGGTTAATGTTAGTGAAGCTTGTCAAGAGGTGGAGATCATCAAAGAGGAGCCCAAGAGAGTGAAGCATACATTGACCGATGATAAACCCATATTTTATGATGTGTTTTGTGCTCAATTTAGGTGATTTATTCAATCCTTCAGTCACTTATTCATGTAAATTGCATGGTTTTACTTTCCCTTCCTTATTATGTGATGTATGTGAAAAATATGTTTCCTATGCTTAAAAATTATCAATTTTAATTACCCTTTATTACCATTCGATGCCGTGATCTGGGTGTTGAGTGCTTTCAGGCTTTATAGGGCAGGAATGACTTAAAGGATGGAAAGGAAACATACAAAAATGGAAGGAAAGCACAAAAATGGAGTTTTGAAGAAAAGGGCAACGACGCAAACGCATGGACGACGCGGCCGCATGCCCAGCGCAAAAGGCAGCGACGCGAACGCGTAACTGTCGCAGACGCGTGCCTTGAGCAGAGCGCAAATGACGCGTACGCGTGACCGAAGCGAACGCATGATAAGGAAAACTCCCAGATGACGCGACCGCGTGACCCACGCTGGCACGTGACAGACGCCACGCACCAGAAACTGCAGAAAACGCCCCCAGCGATTTCTGAAACCCTTTTTGGCCCAGATCCAAGTCCAGAAAACACAGATTAGAGGTTATAAAGTGGGGGAATGCATCCATTCAAAGGAAGGTCTCCAATTATTCGCTTTTCATAATTTAGATGTAGTTTTTAGAGAGAGAGGTTCTCTCCTCTCTCTTAGGTTTTAGGATTAGGATTCCTCTTAAAGGATTTAGAATTTCAACTTCCCTTCAGGTTCAATATTCCTTTTACTTTATATTTATCTTTTACTTTCAGATACTTCAATGCTTTTCTTTAATTACTTATGTTGCCAAATTGGCTTATGAACTCTTTATGTTTAGATTGATTTTCTCTTATTAATGCAATTGAGGTATTTCAGATTTATGATTCTTATTTAGCTTTTTATATTCTTGGCTTTAATTGATTAACTGGAGGCTCTTGAGTTATCAAACTTATCGTGATTGATTGTTATGTCTGCTAATTGAATTGAATTCCACTAACTCTAGTCTTTTCTTAGGAGTTGGCTAGGACTTGGGAATCTAACTAATTAGTCCACTTGACTTTCCCTTGCTTTCGTAAGGGTTAACTAAGTGGGATTAACTTTAATTCTCATAAGAATAACTAGGATAGGACTTCCAAATTTTCATACCTTTCCAAGAATTTTATTAGATATTAATTTATTAATTCCTGCAATTTATTTTCCTTGTTCGAACCCTTCAAAACCCAAAAACACTGTTTTCCATAACTAATAATAAGAACACCTCCCTGCAATTCCTTGAGAAGATGACCCGAGGTTTGAATACTTCGGTTTATAAATTTTATTGGGTTTGTTACTTGTGACAACCAAAACGTTTGTAAGAAAGGATGATTGCTTGGTTTAGAAGCTATACTTGCAACGGGAATTTATTCTGAATTCTAAACCGTCAAGCATCTGTTCTTCAAAATGGCGCCGTTGCTGGGGAATTACAAACGTGTGCCTTATTATTGGTTATTGTAAATATTTTTTTCCTTTTACTTGTTTATTTGTTTTTGTTTTTTCCCTTTTATTTCTATTAGCTACTATGAATTCTCACCCCTCTCGCTTTGAGTTTTGTTCTAAATCTGTTGAAAGGAGTGGAAGCTATAACAGGAATATGCATCAAGGTCTAAGCAATCAAGGATGGATGGAGCCAAGAGGCCTTGATCAACCCTTTAGGCAACAACACCCTCCAAGATATCATGGGCAAGAACCACTCTACAATGCATACCAAACTGATAGATATAGTGGACCCCCTTGTAATTACTGACAAGCCCCACCCTGTGCTTATAGACCACCCTCTCAACGTAGCTTTGGACCACCACACTCACAAGTTCCTTTTCACCATTCACCACCGTATGACCCTTATCCACCACAATCCCAATCCAATTACTCCCAGGAACCACCATATTCTTATTATGAACCCTCTCTCCCAACCAATGAACCCTCATACCCACTGATAAAGCACTATTTTATGGTTTATCTTGTACTCAATTAAGTGGATTTTATCAATTCTTTACCCACTTATTCATACTATTTGCATGGTTTTACATTTGCCTTCCTAATTATGTGCTATGATTGAAAACATGCTTCTTTGGCCTTTAAATTGCTAATTATTAATCCTCTCTTATTACCATTAGATGCCTTGATATGTGTGTTAAGTGTTTTCAGAGATTATAGGGCAGGAATGGCTTGGAGGATGGAAAGGAAGCATGCAAAAGTGGAAGGAAAACAAGAAGTTGAAGGAACTGCAAAGCTGTCAGCCTGACCCTCTCGCACTAAAACAGTCATAACTTGAGCTACAGAGGTCCAAACGACGCGGTTCCAGTTGCGTTGGAAAGCTAACGTCTGGAGCTTTGATTTTGATATATAATATGCCATAGTTGTTCTGACGCTAGGCGACGCGGTCGCGTGATCCACGCGGACGCATCGCAGTGGCGAAAAACCAGCGTGGCAGATTTCTTCTCCAGCAATTTCTGGGCTGTTTTCGACCCAGTTTGTGGCCTAGAAAACACAGATTAGAGGCTATAAAGTGGGAGAATGCATCCATACAAAAAAAGCTTTCACATTCACAATTATTAGGATTTAGATGTAGTTTTTAGAGAGAGAAGTTCTCTCCTCTCTCTTAGGATTTGGATTTAGAATTTCTCTTAGTTTTAGGAGTGACTCTCAATCCCAGGTTCAATGTTCTTTTTATTTATTTTTCTAATTTAATTTATGAACTCTTCCATGTTACATTTGATATCTTTATTAGTGCTAATTGAGGTATTTCAGTTTATTATTGCTTTCTTTTATTTACATTATTGTTATTCCCATCTAAAGACATTTTTATTCCAATAGATTTACTTTTCTCCTTTTTGGTCTTGGTTAAGAAATCAGTAACTCAGGAGTTATCAAACTCAAACATGATTGATAATTGTTATCTTTGTTAATTAAATTGAACTTCAATGATCCCAATCTTTTCTTAGGAAATAAATAGGATCCGAAGATCAAACCATACCTTCCTTTGCCTTAGTAAAGGTTAACAAAGTGGAATTAAGATTCAATTTTCATCATCATTGATAAGGATAGCTAGGATAGGACCTCTAATTTCTAATACCTTACCAAGAGTTTATTTTATTATTACTATTTTATTTTATTCTTTTTGTTCAACATACTGCTTCCTTACTTTCAAAACCCCCAATTTACAAACTCATAACCAATAATAAGAACATACCTCCCTGCAATTCCTTGAGAAGACGACCCGAGGTTTAAATACTTCGGTTATCAATTTTAAAGGGGTTTGTTACTTGTGACAACCAAAACGTTTGTGTGAAAGGACTTTTGAAGGTTTAGAAACTATACTTGCAACGAGGATTTATCCGCAAATTTCTAGACCATGCAAAAGTTCTCTCTTCAAAATGGCGCCATTACCGGGGAATTGCAAACGTGTGCCTTATTATTGGTTATTGTAAATATTTGCTTTTTACTTGTTCATTTGTTTTTATTTTTGCTTTTTCATAAATTAAGAGGTTATTGGTTTTTATTTAAATATAAAAAAATTTTTCAAAAATTTTTTTTCTTGGTGTTCATCTTGATCTTCAAGTTGTTCTTCGTGTTCATCTTGACCTTCAAGTTGTTCTTAGTTGTTTTCTTTGTTTTTGATCTAAAAATTTTTAAGTTTGTTGTCATTTTATTGTTTTTCTCTTTCCTTATTAAATTAAAAAAAATCCAAAATTTAAAAATCAAATTTCAAAAATTCAAATTTAAAAATTTTCAAAATTCAATTTTAAAAATTTTTTCAAATTTCAAATCTCAAAATTCAAAATTCAAATTTCAAAAATTTAAAATTCAAATTTCAAAATTCAAATTTTAAAAATTTTCAAATTTCAAATTTCAAAATTTAATTTTCAAAAATAACCTTTTAATTTAAAATTGTTTTTATTTTTATTTTTAATTTTTATTTGATACTATGAACTCTCACCCCCTTGGCTATGAGTCTGGTTACTATTATGTTGCAGGAAGAAGAAATTACAATGAGAACAGGCATCAAGGTTGGAACAATCAAAGATGGGAGGAGCCACAAGGATTTGATCAACCCTCATGGCAACAACCACCTCCAATGGACTATCAACAACCACCACCATATGCCTATGAACCCTTTCCTCAACATGACTTTGGACCACCATACTCACAAGCCCCTTACCACCAAACACCTCCATATGACCGTAACCCGTATCCACCATACCAACCACCTTATGAGCCAAATGAACCATACATAAAACCACTACCATTCCAACACAACTACTCTCATGAACCACCACCTCAATATTCACCATCTCCATATCATTATCAAGATGAACCACCTTCCTATTATGAACCCTCTCTCCCAACCAATGAATCTTCATATCCACCCCAACCTCCAATGGATGACAGACTTCGTGTTATTCTTCAAAGGCAAGAAAGGATGAATAAGAGTGTGCTAAATTTCACGGCCGCCTTAGGCGAGTTCGTAAATATAATAGCTTCCTAATATCTGAGCACTCAAAGAACTCCCATGGCTACATGTGGAGAATCAAGAGAAGAGCAAAGCATAAAGGAGACACTAGAAACTTCGGTGGACAATGAGGAACATGGCTTTGTATTGGAACAAGTGGAGGAAGCCATAATAGTTGCAGAGGAAGAAGTGGTTGAAGACTTAGGAGATGCTGAACCTCTATAGGAAAGTCAAGACATAGAGCCTCCTTCCAAGACGGTTGCATTTGATACTGAAGAGGGTGTACAACCTCCAAGGCATATCATGGTTGAAGACTTGGAAGAGGTTGGTCAAGAGATGGAGATTCAAGAAGAAGAAGCACAACCTCCCATGCCCTTGGTGAGCAATGAAAAAGAGATTGAATTGGAAGAAAGCTACCAAGAGGAAGAGGTTGATATTGAAGAAACTTGCAAAGAGGTGGAAGTTGTCAGAGAAGAGCACAAGGGAGTGGAGCTTGCAAAATCATTAAAAATACCTCTCCCTAAGTTGCCATCATCCTTCACAACGTTCAAGTGGGTAAAATTCATATCCCTTAGCTTTCTAATCCCACTTGAATATGGGCTACTGGAGACGGATAGTCAACTTAGAGCTCTTTATGACATTAAGAGTAAGAGGAAGATGGTCAGTGGTAAGAATTGTCCTGCAAGGTTCATTATGGTTGGAAGCTTTAAGTTTAAACGCAATGGTTGGTGTAAAGCTCAATTGAATGGGTCTAGGAAGTTGTTTGGACGCTTCAGTGAGAATTCTAAAGCTGAACCACCCGGATGGAATCATGATAATCAACTTGAAAGCGGGTGCAAAAGCAAGGTTTGGGACCCCGGAATTCATTCCAACAATCAACACTCTTGGGGCCTTGTCACTTGCTTTAACTTACTTGAAGGCTTTCTACTTCTAATTTGGGACCCCGGAGGCCATTGGAATCACAAACATTGGTGGAGATTCCTGGATGAGTTCAAGCACAAGCCACCATAACAAAGGACTCTCCAAATGTCCAACTTAAGGACAATAACTAAAAGTGCTAGGTGGGAGACAACCCACCATGGTATGATCGTTCCATTTTCATTTTATTTAGTTTTATTTGTTTTTAAGTTTTATTTTATTTTTATTTTATTGTATTGAACCTGGAATTTTGCATCACATTCATATTAACACTGCATTCGCATTTTTCTTTTTTTAGATTATAACAAAAAAAAAAAGCACGCACGCGACGCGGCAACGTCGCTGACGCATCCGCGTCACAAGTGCAATGGGAAGAAAAGAAAACGAACAGAAAGTCACGCGAAAGCATGGCTGGAGGCGCACCTTTAGCATAATTTGACCCCACGCGACCGCGTCGCTGACGCGACCGCGTCATGTGGCAAAAGAGCCTCCCACACGTCCGCGTCCCCCACGCGACCGTGTGGCCCTGTAAATTGACGTAAAAAGGTGTATGGCCGAAAGTTGAGCTGGAATTGGGCTGGACTCATGCTGGAAGCCCAAGCCCTACCACGCGACCGCGTGCCCCATGCGGCCGCGTCATTGTAAGAAAACGGCCATTCACGCGATCGCGTTGACCACGCGACCGCGTCACCCTGGATTTTGGCAATACTAAGTTTTGAACAGAGAGTTGTGCGACCGCGAGGCTGCACTCGCGCCACTAGCACAAATCGAGTCACGCGATCGCGTACCCCACGCGTCCGCGTCACCCAACCTTATCGCGCACCACGTGACCGCGTCACCCACGCGACCGCGTCGCCTGCGCCGCACAACTTCTCCATATCAGCGCCAATTGTCTTATCTTTTCTTTTCTAATCCTAATTTCTTCTATCTTTTCTTCTTTCTTTCTTACTTTATTTCTTTCACTTCTCATTCTTCTTATCTTTCTTTTTATTTTACTTAATTTATTTGCATATTTCATTCATTGCATTTTAATTTTGTATATTTTTATTTTCTTTTCTAAATTTATTATTTTACCATTGGTGTTCAAATGTTCTTATTCAACTGTTATATCTTTTCTGGTATTATCTTAGTGCTTATGACTTGTTTTATTCTGATTGGGTAACATTTTTTAAATCAATGCTAATCTTTTATGATACTTGTACTTCTCTTGCATTGATATGAACTTATACTATCTTGCATTACTCACATTCTCCTCTCCTTTGTTGCAAATTCTGCACCACTGGTATGCCATGGCTTCTATTATTTTCTCACGTACATGTTGAAGCTTCCATGTAATTGAGACCCTTATCATTTAGCATTAACCCACCCATACTTCATTTATTTTCTTATCTTTACTTCTGGGTATTACTGTTCTTCTTTTTATCTTCTTTCAGGCTGGCCACCGAAGACGGAAAAAGGGAGAAACTTCTAAAAGGGGAGACAAACAAGTCCATCTGCACAATCCTTGAAGGAAAGTATCAGTTGGAACAACCCGTCCACCTGCACATCTCAGTATGCACCGAGGACGGTGCAATCTTTAAGTGTGGGGAGGTCGATACCGATCTCCATGGGTTAGTTAGTCTTCTATCTCAACACCAACGGTTTATTTTCCTTGTTAGTTGTTGCATTTGCATGTTTGATTGCATATTTGTTTGATTTGTTTTGCATATTTTACTACTTGGTTAAAGTAACTCTATTTTTGAAAAATTTCACTAATTTAAATTGAAAAATTTTTTTTTATGTTAAAACTTGTTTGGAAGTTGTATTTGGAACATGAATTATAGCTAAAGAACACACAACCTGTGAGATTTGAGCTTATTTATATGGTTACATTATTTAACCATAAATATTTTATTCTTGTGTGTTTACTTCTCTATAATTGTGATCTTTTCTTTGTTCCATTCTATATGTCCAATATTTAGTGTATTTACATGTTTGCATATGATTGAGGCCATTGTTTAATTTTAGCTCACTTATCCCAAATAAGCCTACCCTTTACATCACCTTTGTTTGCCACCTTGAGCCTTTTTAACCCCATTTATTCTATATTTTACCACATCACTAGCCTTAAGCAGAAAAACAAATTAAATACCCCAATTGAATCTTTAGTTAGCTTAAGATAGAGATTGTGCATCAACTAAGTGTGGGGAAATTGTGGGAACATAGGTTAATAAGGAAATGTATCATGTTTCTAATTTATTTGAATATTGAAAATTTGGAAACCTACTCATGAAAAACCAAAATAGAAAAATAATGGAAAATCCATGTGCATTGATAAGTTATGATTATTTCTCTACAAAAAAAAAAAAGAGAAAAATCCAAAAATATTCAATAAATAAGTAAATAAATAAGGGGACAAAATTACCCCAATGCTAAGTTAATAAAAAGATCAATGCACATGTGATAAAAGTAAAGAAATATAAAAAAAATTTGGTACATGAGTATGGAAATCATACAAAAGTGGAAATTATGGGTAGCTAGGCATGAATTTAAAAGTATATAGAGTATATGTATATTAGGTGAAAGCTTAGGTTAATTAAAGATTCAATTTATAAAGCTCACTTAGCCATATATATACCTTTACCCTTACCTTAGCCCCATTACAACCTTGAAAAAGACCTCATGACGTTTGCACTGGTATATTAAATATTGTTGATTGGTTAGATGAAGAACAAAGTTTAGAAAGCATGACTAGAGAAGAGTAGAGTGAATTACCCTAGACACTTGAGAGTTAGAGTGATATACACTACCAGTGAGGGTTCAATGCTTGATTCTATGTTCCCTGCTTTCATGGGCTGTCTTCTTACAAGTTTACTTGTCTTTTATTGTATGATTTGAATTACTGAAATCTGATTTATGTATATTCTTGGAGAATTTGATTTACTTTTAACCAAGTAGGTAGAAACATTTTGCATGTAGTTGCATTCATATAGATAGGTTACATTTCATACATTCTACCATTTCTCTTCACTCCTTTATAGCTTCTCTTGAGCTTAGCATGAGGACATGCTAGTGTTTAAGTGTGTGGAGGTTGATAAACCACTATTTATGGTTTATCTTGTGCTCAACTGAGTGGATTTTATCAACTCTTTACCCACTTATTCATACTATTTGCATGGTTTTACATTTGCCTTCCTAATTATGTGCTATGATTGAAAACATACTTCTTTGGCCTTTAAATTGCTAATTATTAATCCTCTCTTATTACCATTATATGCCTTGATATGTGTGTTAAGTGTTTTCAGAGATTATAGGGCAGGAATGGCTTGGAGGATGGAAAGGAAACATGCAAAAGTGGAAGGAAAACAAGAAGTTGAAGGAACTGCAAAGCTATCAGCCTAACCCTCTCGCACTAAAATAGTCATAACCTGAGCTACAGAGGTCCAAACGACACAGTTCCAGTTGCGTTGGAAAGCTAATGTTCGGAGCTTCGATTTGATATATAATATGCCATAGTTGCCCTGACGCTAGGCAAAAAGGTTGCGTGATCCACGCGGACACGTCGCAGTGGCAAAAAACCAGCGTGGCAGATTTCTTCTCCAGCGATTTCTGGGCTGTTTTCGAATGAATGACAAACTTCCAATGAATGACAAACTTCGTGTTCTTCTTCAAGGGAAAGCAAGGATGCAAAGGAACATACTGGAACTCATTACTGCCTTAACCGAGGTAGTAAATATAATAGCCTCCCGACATCTGAGAACTCAAAGTACTCCCATGGCTACATGTGGAGAATCTAAAGAAGAGCGTAGCATGAAGGAAACACTAGAAACTTCGGTGGACAATGAGGAGCATGGCTTTGTATTGGAACAAGTGGAGGAAGCCATGATAGTTGTAGAGGAAGAAGTGGTTGAAGATCTAGGAAATGCTGAACCTCCATGGGAATCGAGAACTGTAAAGGATTCCGCTGAGAAGTTCGAATTTGATGCCAGGAAGGATAGTGCACAACCTCCGAAGCATATACCCTGTGAGAAATTGGACAGAACAGATCAAGAAATTGATTCCATAGGCAGTGATGATCATGAATCAAGCTCTCCTAGTCATGAACTTGCATCCGCAACTGAACTCCATGAGCCTGAAGAACCTCATCCAAGTGAATACGAAGATGATGTCGAAGTGGATTTCTCTCAACCTCCAGCTTATGACTTGAGTGACGAGGAAGACATAAAAGACTTTGATCAGGACGCAGTTGCTGTTGAAGAACCTTGCAAAAAAGTGGAGGAATTCACAGAAGAATATAAGGGAGTAAAGCTTACAGAACCACTGGAAACACCTATCCCAAGGCCATTACCTCCTAATACAAGCTTCAAGTGGGTACAATCCTTAACCTTTATCTTTACTTTTCCACTTGAATATGGTTTGCTTGAAACAGATGGCCAGCTTAGAGCTCTCTGCGGCTTTAAGAGCAAGGGGAAAATGGCTCGTGCTCAGAGCTGGTGTGCAAGATTCAATAAGGTTCCACGCTTCAATTCGAAGTGCACGGATTGGTACCAAGTTCAATTGAATGGGTCTCGGAAGATGTTTGGTCATCTTGGTGAGAATACAACTTCTAAACCGCCCGGATGGAAGAATATAGATCAAGACGAAGGAGGATTTAAAAACAAAGTTTCGACATTCGTCACCCCGGGAGTCTGAGAATCTGTTTGAAGTTGCTCAGAAGCTTTACATGCCTAGTTTGGGACCCCGGAGGCTGTTGGCATTCCAAACATTGGTAGAGATTTCTAGATGAATTTAAGCATAAGCCACCATAATAGGAAGCTCATCTAATGTCCAACTTAAGGACATTAACTAAAAGTGCTTGGTGGGAGACAACCCACCATGGTATGGTCGTTTATTTTTCAATTTTATTTCGTTTTGTTTGTTTTTATATTATATTATTTTCATTGAACCTGAATATTATTCATAGCATTTGCATCAGCATTGCATACTACATAATTACATAAAAAAAATGGTTGCATGCGACACGTAAGCATCGCTAACGCGTCCGCGTCAGTTGCGAAAACATACCTTCCACGCGTCCGCGTCACTCACGCGAGCGCGTGACCTGGAAATCGGCGTAAAGATCCAACGCCCAGAAATCTAGGCTGGAATCGTGTGGCTGGTGTGCGTTTAGCACAAATGGCCCACGCGTTCGCATGAGTGACGCGAACGCGTCACTTGCAAGACACTCATCCCACGCGGAAGCATGAGCGACGCGTCCGTGTCGCGTGGATATCATGGCCTCCATAAATGGAAACAGAGAGTTGCGCTGAAACGACGCTGGAATTGTGCGTTTAGCACAATTTACAGCGACGCGGTCGCGTGCCTCACGCGTCCGCGTCATCCATATTTCACCCAACCCATGCGATTGCGTCAATCACGTGACCGCGTCAATCCCATTTCACCCTAGCCACGCGATCGTGTCCCCCACGCGTTCGCGTGGATTCAAAAACACTAACCCCAACCACGCGAAACCCTAGCCCCCCGCGTCACCATTCTCCCTCCCAACCCCCTTCTTCCTCTCTTTTCTGCAACTCCTCCCCTTCTCCCACCACCAACCACCACCACTCCCAGCCACCATTCCGACCACCGCGCCATCTTCCACCCTCCTTCTTCCTTCCCCCTCCTTCTTCTCTCTCTTCTTCCCTCAACCACCGCTGCCCCCACTGCGGCCAGCCACGACCACCCTGCCACCAGCGCCGCCTCCCACTACCACAACCCTCACCTACCTCCCTTCTAACCCACCCCTCCACCATTAACCCCAACCCGAAACCCCCTGCTCCGCCACCGCGCCGTCGTGCTCCCTCCTAGCGCCGCCGCATCACCACCACCATATCTCTGCCCTCACCTCTGTTCTTACACATACCAGGTTCCGCCGAACGCCAATTTTTCTATCACTTGTAGTTATTTATTTTTCAGATTATGTTCGAATTAGGCTGGTTAGAGATGCATGTTTGTAGTGGATTCTAGGTAGTTAGGTAGCTAGGATGTGGTTAGTGGATTTAGGCCTGATAATTGGGCCGTTCTTGCTACTTGTTTTATCTATTTCGCAATTCTGATTTTGCTGTGATTATCATATTGTTCATATATTGTTCTTCCATGTTTCTTGCTACTGTTACATTGCTCTTTCATGTTCATGTTGTTTGTGTCTCTTTGTAGCTTTATTTAAATTTATATGAACTGATTTTTCTGCTGTTTATTACCCGGGAACATCCAATTTTAGCCGGAATGCTGCCCAATTTTCTGCAAATTGTTTCATTTTCATTCATGTATTGGTCTTGGCAATTTTGAATCTTGCATTACTTAGCTTTTACCAAACCAATTCATGAATGAACGGGATAGCATTTTTATTCCTTTTTGATTCCCTGGCTAGTAAATTGCATTATTGATGATTTCCTTTTAATTTTTGCTACTCTCGTCTCCTTCTGAATTATCATCAATACACTGAAATTTTTGCTTGAATATGAGTTGATTATTCTTTAAATTTGCGAATTTATTGTTACCTAGGAAACATTTATCTATGCCACTTACTTTAACTTTCTTTCTCCTAACTCACTGCTTTCCACTTTCTAACCTCTTTTTCACTCCTAACCACTTTTAACTTTCTAACTTCTCCCTTTGCTTTTTAACTAACTCCTTTAAACTTTCTAACTCAAGGCATGATTATTGTTTTTCCTAATTAACATGTATTCTACTTATAACATATTTTGGATTGTGATTTTTCATCCCAGATTTTTTTTAATTCAAATACAGTCCGAAATATACATATATTTAACTCATTTCATAATTCTACTGCTCGTTTGCCTTTATGCTTAAATTGTTATAAATCCTATTTGCCTACTTGTTTTCCTGCTTTTGTTCTTTAATTGTATCCTGCAATTTCTGCTTTTCAGGATGTTTGACCCTCAACGCAAAGAAAAAGGCAACGACATCCCCTCCGAGCCTGACACACCATCAGAGCCATCTGAGGAGGAGGCAGATGAGCATGAGGAGGAGACACATGCACAGAGAGAGGCTGAGCAGGCAGGACCAGAGCAGGCTGCACCACAGCATGCGGAGCTACACCAGATTCAGGCCGCAGACCCAGAGATCCCTCTACAGTCAGCGCCTCCACTGCAGCAGACAGATCCTCCTACACTTATCCAGTTTGCAGACCCTCAGGCCACCTCAGAGAGTCCAGCAGCCCACCCTTCCGGTGATGACACTCCTTCACATCCAGCTTGAGTGAGCATCGAGGACGATGCTATATTTTAAGTGTGGGGAGGTCGCCATCCCTGGCATATCTTTTTGGTGAACCACTACAGACTCCTTTTTATCTTATTTTGTTTATTTTTCTGTATTTTTATCTTTATTTTTATTTTTATTCTTCAGTACTTATACATTGTTCTTTTGCTGTATTTTTACTTTATTTCCGCATTTTGCACTTTAGTTTATACCTTAGACATTTAGTTTAGTTTGCAATTCTAAACTTATTAGTTATAGAATATGTGGATTAATTAGTATAGTTTACCTTTTTAGCATATAATAGTTTAGTTTAATTGAAAATAAAAGGAGTAAACTAGAAACTTTAGTAACTTAAAACAATCCACACACCTTGTATATATAGCATTACATGTTAGTTAGTTAACAACATTTCATCAAGGAGGAACACTAAGATTTTAAGGGCCACCCTAATTTTTACATTGAGAATAATGGGAACTCTTGATTTCTACTTGCATGACATGTATAACTGATATATGATATTTGAGCTAGAGAACACACAGCCTGTGAGTTTTGAGCTTAATTGTATGGTTACATTCAAACCATAGATTTTATTTCTGTGTGTTTTACCCTTCTTTTTCATTCTAATGTTCTTTACTTTGTTTTAATCTATATGTCCAATATAGAATATAGATATATACCAAGAGATGATTGAGGCCATCATTTGAATTTTTCCTCACTTATCCCCAAAAATTAGCCTACCTTTTACATCACCCTTGTTAGCCCCCTTGAGCTTTTTAATCCCCTCTTGTTCTATAAACCACATTATTAGCCTTAAGCAGAAAAACAAAATAAAAATCCCAAGTTGAATCCTTGGTTAGCTTAAGATAGAAATTGTGTATTATTTAAGTGTGGGGAATTTTATGGGAACATGGGATGACAGAAACAAAGTAGGAATTTAAAAAGAATGAGTTGTTTCAAAAACAAAATTTGGGAAGCATGCTCGTGTGAAATCAAAACAATTGAATTACCATGTGTATAAAGAAAAAAAATATAAATAATATTTTCAGTATTTAAATAAAGGGGATACAAAAATTCCCCAATGGAAAAATAAAAAGAATCAATACACATGGGACAAAACTGCATGACTTTGCAATACAAAGTGGAAAAATTTGGGCAAATAGGTTGAGAAACTCTAATTTATATGAAGTATGTATGTTAGGTGAGATCTTGGACTAATCAATGATTCACTTATTAGCTCACTTAGCCTTATAAATATACCCTTACCTTTACCTTGGCCCTATTACAACCTTGAAAAAGACCTCATGATTTTTGTATGTCTGTATTCTATAATTGTTGATTGGTTAGATGAAAAACAAAGTTATAGAAAGTAAGGATAGAAAAAAGAATAGAGTGATTAACCCAACAAACACTGAGTGACTAGAGAGTAAACACAAATTCCAGTGAGGGTTCAATAGCTCATCACCATATATCTCTGCTTAATTGTTAATTGTCTTGCAAGTTTGTGAAATATTTCTACCCATCTTAATTGTAAAAGTGCTTTAACATTATCTAGGGTCTGGCTATGTGTATATGATTCCTTGAGGATATGAATCAATTTAACTACATGTAAGCTTTATTTACAAGTGAATAAAAACTAGAATTGCATGATTCATTTAGGAAGTTGCATTTAGAATAGATTGCATTGTATGAGATTCCACCACTTTAACCTTACCTTATTCTTTCTCTTGGAATTAGCATGAGGACATGCTATTGTTTAAGTGTGGAGAGGTTGATAAACCCATATTTTATGATGTGTTTTGTGCTCAATTTAGGTGATTTATTCAATCCTTCACTCACTTATTCATGTAAATTGCATGGTTTTACTTTTCCTTCCTTATTATGTGATGTATGTGAAAAATATGTTTCCTATGCTTAAAAATTAACAATTTTAATTACCCTTTATTACCATTCGATGCCGTGATCTGTGTATTGAGTGCTTTCAGGCTTTATAGGGCAGGAATGACTTAAAGGATGGAAAGGAAACATACAAAAATGGAAGGAAAGCACAAAAATGGAGTTTTGAAAAAAAAGGCAACGACGCGAACGCATGGACGACGCAGACGCATGCCCAGGGCGAAAAGGTAGCGATGCGAACGCATGACTGACGCAGACGCGTGCCTTGAGCAGAGCGCAAATGACGCGTACGCATGACCGAAGCGAACGCGTGATAAGGAAAACTCCCAGATAACGCGACCGCGTGACCCACGCGGACGCGTGACAGACGCCACGCACCAGAAACTGCAGAAAATGCCCCCAGCAATTTTTGAAACCCTTTTTGGCCCAGATCCAAGTCCAGAAAACACAGATTAGAGGTTATAAAGTGGGAGAATGCATCCATTCAAAGGAAGGTCTCCAATTATTCACTTTTCATAATTTAGATGTAGTTTTTAGAGAAAGAGGTTCTCTCCTCTCTCTTAGGTTTTAGGATTAGGATTCCTCTTAAAGGATTTAGGATTTCAACTTCCCTTCAGGTTCAATATTCCTTTTACTTTATATTTCTCTTTTACTTTCAGATACTTCAATGCTTTTCTTTAATTACTTATGTTGCCAAATTGGCTTATGAACTCTTTATGTTTGGATTGATTTTCTCTTATTAATACAATTGAGGTATTTCATATTTATGATTCTTATTTAGCTTTTTATATTCTTGGCTTTAATTGATTAACTGGAGGCTCTTGAGTTATCAAACTTATCGTAATTGATTGTTATGTATGCTAATTGAATTGAATTCCATTAACTCTAGTCTTTCCTTAGGAGTTGGCTAGGACTTGGGAATCTAACTAATTAGTCCACTTGACTTTCCCTTGCTTTCGTAAGGGTTAACTAATTGGGATTAACTTTAATTCTCATAAGAATAACTAGGATAGGACTTCTGAATTTTCATACCTTGCCAAGAATTTTATTAGATATTAATTTATTAATTCCTGCAATTTATTTTCCTTGTTCGAACCCTTCAAAACCCAAAAATACTATTTTCCATAACTAATAATAAGAACACCTCCCTGCAATTCCTTGAGAAGACGACCCGAGGTTTGAATACTTCGGTTTATAAATTTTATTGGGTTTGTTACTTGTGACAACCAAAACGTTTGTAAGAAAGGATGATTGCTTGGTTTAGAAGCTATACTTGCAACGGAAATTTATTCTGAATTCTAAACCGTCAAGCATCCGTTCTTCAAAATGGCGCCGTTGCCGGGGAAATACCCCAAATAAATAATATTTACTTTTGATCAAGTGAACAAGAATCAAGTGGAAAGGCATTATACTAACACATGCTCCTAAATCACACATGCAGTCATAAAATATCACACCTCCAATAGTACAATTAACCATACATGGACCTAGATCACTACACTTTTCAGGTATACCTCCCATTAAAGCAGATATAGAACTACCTAAAGAAATAGTTTCTAATTCATTAATTTTGTCTTTATATATGCACAAATCTTTTATAAACCTTACATATTTAGGTACCTGCTGAATAACATCAAAAGGGGAACAGTTACCTCAACCTTTTTGAATATTTCTACCATTTTGGGATCAAGTTCCATCTACTTCCTGGGCTTCTTTGCAATTTGTGGAAATGGAATAGGAAGGGTGTTTTCTGCAGCGTCTGCATCCCTTGGTGCTTCCTTCTGTGGTTGAGCTTCTTCTTCTTCAACCACGTCTTGTACATCCTCTTCCTCTTCAGCATCCTCTACTTCCACCACCTCTTCAGCTGAAGCGTGTTCTAATGGGATTGGCTCCTCCTGATTCCTCTCTTGCAGTGTAGTTTCGGACCTTAGGGTGATGGCATTGATGCCACCCTTTGGATTGGTAAGGGTTGAGAAGGAATTCCACTGGAGCTTGCATGTTGAGTGTTTGAAGTATTGGATGATCCCAGCTGGGAGATGAGATCTTGTATAGCAGATGTTAGACCGTTAAGTGAACTTTCCATGTTCCTTTGTCCTTGCGCAATGGATTGAAGTGCCTCGTCACTCGGAGAGGAATTAGATTGAGTGATCTGCGGGACTTGTTGTTGGTTGTGCTGTGCTCCTTAGGATTGCCTCAGGTGAGGTGCTCTGTAAGGCTGGTTCTGGTTCTGCTGCCTATTGTTGTTATTATTCTACCTCTGATTTCCTTGATTGTCTCTGCCTCCTCTGTTATTGTTGTCCCTCCAACTCTAGTTAGAATTATCTCTCCAACCCTGGTTGGAATTGTCCTGCCATCCATGGTTGTAGCTGCCACCTTGATTGTATCCTTGATTGGGGCAGTCATAGAAGTTATGAGTGGCTGCCACAGTGTTGTCTTCCTGCTGGAGATGCAGACATTCATCAGTATAATGGCTATAATCAGCACAGATTCCGCATACTCTCTGTGGAACTAACTGTTGGCCTTGCTGTGGTGGAGAGGGCTAAGCTTGCTGAGCTTGTTGTTGACTCAACTGCATTTGCTTCAGTAAGTTGGTCATTTCACATATGCTCTGAGTTAGAACAGCAGTCTCCCTGCTAGAGGATACTTCTGCAACAGCTTTTGACCGGCTTTGTTTCTGCCTGTGATTCCGAGTAGATTAAGCTAAGTCGCTGATTAATTGCCATGCCTCATCAGTGGTCTTGTACTTCTTCATAGACCCATTGCTAGCACTTTCCAATGTGGTCTTATCTTGGGGCATCATGCCCTGTGTGACGTAGCCGAGCAACACTATCTTGTCAATCATATGGTGGGGGCATGCTTCCAGAAGATTGTTGAAGCGCTCCTAGTATTCGTAGAGAGTCTCGGATTCGTCCTGAACAATCATGGAAATATCTTTCCTCAGTTTATCAGTAACTTCAGTTGGAAAGAATTTTTCCAAAAATTCTCTTCTAAGCGTATCCCAGTCAGAAACGGTTGCTGCAGGTTGAGTGTGGTACCACTCTCTCGTCTTTCCCTCAAGAGAGAATGGGAAGGATTTTAACAGAATAGAAGTCTCATCTGCAGTGGTGCATGAAATTATGATTCACACTTTTCACAACTCCGCATAACTAACCAGCAAGTGCACTGGGTCGTCCAAGTAATACCTTACGTGAGTAAGGGTCGATCCCACGGAGATTGTTGGCTTGAAGCAATCTATGGTTACCTTGTAAATCTTAGTCAGGAGATTAATTATGATTATCAGTTTGAATTGCGAAAAAATAAAAGAGCATGAAATAAATACTTGTTATGCAGTAATGGAGAATATGTTGGAGTTTTGGAGATGCTTTGTCTTCTGAATCTCTGCTTTCCCCCTGTCTTCTTCTTCACGCACGCAAGGTTCCTCCTATGGCAAGCTATGTGTTGGTGGATCACCGTTGTCAATGGCTACCATCCGTCCTCTCAGTGAAAATGGTCCAGGTGCGTTGTCACTGCACGGCTAATCATCTGTCGGTTCTCACTCATGCTGGAATAGGATCCATTGATCCTTTTGCATCTGTCACTACGCCCAACCCCTGTGAGTTTGAAGCTCGTCACAGTCATTCAATCCCTGAATCCTACTCGGAATACCACAGACAAGGTTTAGACTTTCCGGATTCTCAAGAATGCTGCCAATGGATTCTAGCTTATACCACGAAGATTCTGATTAAGGAATCCAAGAGATACTCATTCAATCGAAGTTAGAACAGGAGTGGTTGTCAGGCACACGTTCATAGATTGAGAATGGTGATGAGTGTCACGGATCATCACATTCATCATATTAAAGTGCGAATGAACATCTTAGATAGAAACAAGCGTGTTTGAATAGAAAACAGAAATAATTACATTAATTCATCGAGACACAGCAGAGCTCCTCACCCCCAACAATGGAGTTTAGAGACTCATGCCGTCAAAGAGTACAAAGTTCAGATCTAAAAAATGTCATGAGGTCTAGAATAAATTTCTAAAAGTTGTTTAAATACTAAACTAGTAACCTAGGTTTACAGAAAATGAGTAAATTAAGATAGATAGTGCAGAAATCCACTTCTAGGGCCCACTTGGTGTGTGCTGGGGCTGAGACTTGAGCTTTACACGTGCCTAGGCTGTTTCCAGAGTTAAACGCCAGGTTGTAACATGTTTCTGGCGTTTAACTCCAACTTGTAACCTGTTTCTGGCGTTTAACGCCAGAATGTAACATGGAACTGGCGTTGAATGCCAGTTTACGTCATTTATCCTTGAGCAAAATATGGACTATTATATATTGCTGGAAAGCCCTGGATGTCTACTTTCCAACGCAATTGAGAGGGCGCCATTTGGACTTCTGTAGCTCCAGAAAATCCATTTTGAGTGCAGGGAGGTCAGAATCAAACAGCGTCTGCAGTCCTTTTTCAGCCTGAATCAGATCTTAGCTCAGCTCCCTCAATTTCAGCCAGAAAATATCTGAAATCACAAAAAAATACACAAACTCATAGCAAAGTCTAGAAATATGAATTTTTCCTAGAAACTAATAAAAATATACTAAAAACTAACTAAAACATACTAAAAACTACATGAAATTACCCTAAAAAAGCGTATAAAATATCCGCTCATCACAACACCAAACTTAAACTGTTGCTTGTCCCCAAGCAACTAGACAAATAAAATAGGATGAAAAGAAATCAAGAAGCAATAATGTCTCAGAGTTTTAAGTGAAGCTCAGATTCTAATCAGATGAGCGGGACTAGTAGCTTTTTGCTTCCGAACAGTTTTGGCATCTCACTTTATCCTTTGAAATTCAGAATTATTGGCATCCATAGGAACTCAGAATTTAGATAGTATTATTGATTCTCCTAGTTTAGTATGTTGATTCTTGAACACAGCTATTTTATGAGTCTTGGCCGTGGCCCTAAGCAATTTGTTTTTCAGTATTACCACTGGATACATAAATGCCACAGACACATAACTGGGTGAACCTTTTTAGGTTGTGACTTAGCTTTGCTGAAGTCCCCAATTAGAGGTGTCCAGAGTTCTTAAGCACACTCTGTTTTTGCTTTGGACCTTGACTTTAACCGCTCAGTCTCAAGTTTTCACTTGACACCTTTACGCCACAAGCACATGATTAGGGATAGCTTAGTTTAGCCACTTAGGCCAGGATTTTATTCCTTTTAGGCCCTCCTATCCACTGATGCTCAAAGTCTTGGATCCTTTACCCTTTCCTTTTGGTTTTAAGGGCTATTGGCTTTTTCTACTGCTCCTTCTCTCTCTCTCTCTCTCTCTCTCTCTCTCTTTGCTGCTTTTTCTTGCTTCAAGAATCAATTTCATGATTTTTCAGATCATCAATAACATTTCTCTTGCTCATCATTCTTTCAGGAGCCAACAATTTTTTTAACATTCATAAAATTCAATATAAAAAACATGCACTGTTTAGGCATTCATTCAGAAGACAAAAAGCATTGCCACCACATATAAATAATTATAATTTTCCTTATTAAGAACTCGAAAAAATATTGCCTTCTTATTCTAAAAATTTGCTATTTTATTCATGTTTGATGATAATGAGAAAAATAAATTATAGCTTAATTGGTAAAAAAAATCAAAATAGAGATACTAATTACTACTACTCATATATAACTTCTAAGGTAAATTTCTAATAAGAACAATTATCACAGAGTTAAGGCTAAGATTAGAACTCAACAACCTTGAATTTGGGAGGTGGATGCCTCTTTAGTCTGTGGAGTGCTTGGCCCTTCAAGAGATAGCTTCTGGCGCTTCAGTTCCTTCAGTTCATGCCCTTGCTCTTCTTGTTCTCTAAGCAGTTTGCAGAGCATGCTGTTTTGATTTTGCTGTTCTTCCTTTAGTTGATCCACAGCTTCTTGCAACTTGGTGACAGATGCTTCTAGGCGCTCCCAGTATTCAATTTGAGGGATTTCTGGGAGGAACTCCTGTGCTCTCCTCTTGATGGGGTCGTCCTGCACTTGTTGTCCTTCCATAGATTTTTTGGTGATTGGTAGCTCAACTGGGATGTACTCATCTACTCCCATTTTTATCCCAACATCTTTACATGACAGAGAGACTAAGCTTGGGTAAGCCAATCTGGCATCTTTGGAGTTCTTGTTTGCAATTTTGTAAAGCTCACAAGCAATCAGCTGATGAACTTCCACTTCTTTTTTCAGCATAATGCAATGAATCATTACTGCTCTTCTGATGGTGACCTCAGAGCGGTTGCTAGTGGGCAGTATAGAGCGCCCAATGAAGTCCAGCCAACCTCTGGTGACTGGTTTGAGATCTCCTCTTTTGAGTTGGTTTGGGGCACCCTTTGTGTTGGTTGTCCATTTGGCTCCAGGGAGACATATGTCCTCTAGGATTTTGTCCAAGCTCAGGTTTGATCTCATCATTCTCCTATTAAAGGAGTCTGGGTCATCTTTCAGTTGAGGCAGCTTGAAGATCTCCCTTATTTTGTCAGGGTGGGTGTGAACAATCTTCCCTCTGACCAGAGTTCTATAGTCATAGAGTGTAGTTCCCGCTATTCTCTGCCTGTCCGTCTGCCACAGATTTGCATAGAATTCCTGAACCATGTTTCTTCCCACCTTTGTTTTAGGATTAGCTAGGACTTCCCAGCTCCTATTTCGAATTTGCTCTTGGATCTCCGGATATTCATCTTCTTTCAGATCAAATTTAACTTCCGGGATCACTGACCTTAGACCCATTATTTTGTAGTAATGGTCTGAATGTTCTTTGGTTAAGAACTTCTCTTGATTCTAAAGTGGTTTTGGAATATTCTCTTTCTTGCCTCTTGAGTTGGTTTGTTTTCCTTTAGGAGCCGTGATCTTAGTGGGTATTGGCTTAGTGATCACGGATAAACACACCAAACTTAGAGGTTTGCTTATCCTCAAGCAAAAGAAAAGAAAGGAGAGGGATATACGGAGAGCCAAGTTCAAATTGTGGAGGAGAGGGGGAGAGGCCGAACCAACATTTAAAGGGAAGGGGGGTGGGTTTCGAGAATTGTTTGAAAAAGATATGATAGAAAAAGTGATTTGGAAAAGATAAGTATGATAGGAAAAGTTGTAATTTAAAATTGAAAAAATATGAAAGATATTTGAAAAAGATAGCTTTGTTTTGAAAAAGATGTTGTGAAGATTTGAAAAAGATATTGATGAGTTGAAAAGATTTTAGAAGGAAAAGAGATAGATTTGTTTTAAAAAGGATTTGAAAATAATTTGAAGAGGATTAAAAGAAAAGGGTTTATGAATTAAGATACATTTGATATCTTTTGAAAAAGGATTTGAAAAATTAGGATTTGTAACATGTTTATGCAAGAAATCATGAATTGAAACATGAAAAATGGAAAAAAAATTTGAATTGAAAACGAAATAACCTACTCCCCACAATCCTGGCGTTAAACGCCCAACTGCTGCATGTTTTGGGCGTTTAACGCCCAACTGATGCTTGGTCTTGGCGTTTAACGCCCAGCTGTTGCTTCCAGCTGGCGTTAAATGCCAGAAACTCCTTTGTCATTGGGCGTTTTTCTGAACACCCAGGATGCTGTAAATCTGGCGTTAAACGCCCAGAAGCTGCTTCTTTCTGGCATTTAACACCCAGATGGCTATCTCTACTGGCGTTAAACGCCCAGTAGATGCTCCTTTTGGGCGTTTAAC
Organism: Arachis ipaensis; assembly: GCF_000816755.2. NCBI lineage: Eukaryota > Viridiplantae > Streptophyta > Magnoliopsida > Fabales > Fabaceae > Arachis > Arachis ipaensis. The sequence goes on along the minus strand of NC_029792.2, from coordinate 83,365,922 downwards.
GCCCAATTGTACCTCTTACTGGCATTTTCTTGCCAGTGATCTCCTTTTTTCTGTTTTGTGCTCTGAATCCTTCTGTAACCCTATGAACTTATGCAATTGATTCTTTACCTTATTAATATTGAACTTATATGCTTTCAAAATAAATAAAATGAAGAATAGAATAAAATAAAATAACAAAAAGAGGTTTGCTAATGGCTGGGTTGCCTCCCAGCAAGCGCTTCTTTATTGTCTCTAGTTGGACCTTGCTGAGATTTTTAATCTAGCCTCAGCCTTGAGCATTCTTGCTCAACATTGCCTTCAAGATAATGTTTGATTCTCTGTCCATTAACAATGAACTTCTTGTTAGAATCAATGTCTTGAAGCTCCACATAGGCATATGGTGACACACTTGTAATCACATATGGTCCCCTCCATCGGGATTTCAGTTTCCCAGGGAATAGCCTGAGCCTAGAGTTAAACAGTAGAACTTTCTGTCCTGGTTCAAAGACTCTAGATGATAGCTTTCTGTTATGCCATCTTTTTGCTTTCTCTTTGTAAAGCTTGGCATTTTCAAAAGCAGTGAGTCTGAATTCCTCTAGCTCATTCAGCTGGAGCAATCTTTTTTCTCCAGCTAATTTGGCATCAAAGTTCAGGAATCTGGTTGCCCAGTAGGCTTTGTAGTCCAGTTCCACGGGCAGATGACAGGCCTTACCATACACAAGCTGGTATGGAGAGGTCCCTATAGGAGTCTTGAATGCTGTTCTGTAAGCCCACAGAGCATCATCCAAGCTTCTTGCCCAATCCTTTCTATGGGTACTTATAGTCCGTTCCAGGATTCTTTTTAGTTCTCTGTTAGAGACTTCAGCTTTTCCATTTGTCTGTGGATGATATGGAGTTGCCACTTTGTGGCTAATTCCATACCGGACCATGGCAGAGTAAAGCTGTTTGTTGCAGAAGTGAGTGCCCCCATCACTGATTAGTACTCTAGGGACACCAAACCTGCTGAAGATATGTTTCTGGAGGAACTTCAGCACTGTCTTAGTATCATTAGTGGGTGTGGCAATGGCCTCTACCCATTTAGATACATATATAGTCGACTGCAACCAGAATATAAGTGTTTGAGTATGATGGTGGGAAAGGCCTCATAAAGTCAATACCCCATACATCAAACAACTCTATCTCCAAGATTCCTTGTTGAGGCATGGCATAACCATGAGGTAGATTACCAGCTCTCTGGCAACTGTCACAGTTACATACAAACTCTCGGGAATCTCTATAGAGGGTAGGCTAGTAGAAGCCACATTGAAGGACCTTGGTGGCTGTTTGCTCACCTCCGAAATGTCCTCCATATTGTGACCCATGGCAATGCCATAAGATCTTCTGTGCTTCTTCTCTAGGAAAACACCTTCTGATTATTCTGTCTGCACATCTCTTAAAGAGATAGGGTTCATCCCACAAGTAGTACTTTGCATCAGTAATTAATTTTTTCTTTTGTTGCCTGCTGTACTCCTTGGGTATGAACCTTGCAGCTTTATAGTTTGCAATATCTGCAAACCATGGTGTTTCCTGAATGGCAAACAAATGCTCATCCGAAAAGGTTTCAGAGATCTCAATAGAGGGGAAGAACGCCCCTTCTACTGGTTCTATTCGGGACAGGTGATCAGCCACTTGGTTTTTTGTCCCTTTTCTGTCTCTTATTTTTATATCAAACTCTTGCAGAAGCAACACCCATCTTATGAGCCTGGGTTTTGAATCCTGCTTTGTAAGTAAATATTTAAGAGCAGCATGGTCAGTGTACACAATCACTTTTGATCCTGCTAAGTATGATCTAAACTTGTCAATGGCATAAACCACTGCAAGCAATTTTTTTTCTGTGGTTGTGTAATTTTTCTGGGCATCATTTAAAACACGGCTAGCATAATAAATGACATGCAGAAGCTTGTCATGCTTCTGCCCCAATACTGCACCAATGGCATGATCACTGGCATCACACATCAATTCGAATGGCAATGTCCAGTCTGGTGCAGAAATAACTGGTGCTGTGACCAGCTTAGCTTTCAGAGTTTCAAACGCCTGCAGACACTCTGTGTCAAACACAAATGGTGTGTCAGCAGCTAGCAGATTGCTCAGAGATTTTGCGATTTTTGAAAAATCCTTTATAAACCTCCTGTAGAATCCTGCATGCCCCAGAAAGCTTCTGATTTCCTTAACATTGGCAGGTGGTGGTAATTTTTCAATTACTTCCACTTTAGCTTGATCCACCTCTATCCCCTTGTTTGAAATTTTATGCCCAAAGACAATCCCTTCAGTCACCATAAAGTGACATTTTTTCCAGTTTAAAACCAGGTTAGTCTCTTGGCATCTTTTCAGAACTAGTGTCAGGTGGTCAAGACAGGAGCTAAATGAGTCTCCATATACTGAGAAGTCATCCATGAAGACTTCCAGAAATTTTTTCACCATATCAGAGAAAATAGAGAGCATGCATCTCTGAAAGGTTGCAGGTGCATTACACAGCCCAAATGGCATCCTTCTATAGGCAAAAACTCCAGATAGACATGTAAATGCAATTTTTTCTTGATCCTGGGAATCTACTAAAATTTGGTTGTACCCTGAATAGCCATCCAAAAAGTAGTAATAATCATGACCTGCTAGTCTCTCTAGCATCTGGTCTATGAATGGTAAAGGAAAATGATCCTTTCTGGTGGCTGTATTGAGCCTTCTATAGTCAATACACATGTGCCACCCTGTAACTGTTCTTGTAGGAACCAGTTCATTTTTTTCATTATGGACCACTGTCATGCCTCCCTTTTTGGGGACAACTTGGACAGGGCTCACCCAGGGGCTATCAGAAATAGGATAAATAATCCCAGTCTCCAGTAACTTGGTGACCTCTTTCTGCACCACTTCCTTCATGGCTGGATTTAGCCACCTCTGTGGTTGAACCACTGGCTTAGCATCATCCTCCAATAGGATCTTGTGCATGTATCTAGCTGGGCTTATGCCCTTAAGGTCACTTATAGACCACCCAAGAGCTGTCTTGTGTGTCCTTAGCACTTGAAGTAGTGCTTCCTCTTCCTGGGATTCAAAGCAGAGCTTATGATCACTGAAAAAGTGTCACCTTCTCCCAGAAATGCATATTTTAGGGATGGTGGTAATGGTTTGAGCTCTGGTTTAGGAGGTTTTTCCTCTTCCTGAGGAAGTTTCAGGGGCTCTTTCAATTCCTCTGAATCCTCCAGATCAGGCTGAACATCTTTAAAGATGTCTTCCAGCTCTAATTCGAGACTCTCATCCATGTTGATCTCCTCTACTAAAGAGTCAATAAGATCAACTTTCATGCAGTCTTTTGGTGTGTCTAGAGGCTGCATGGCTTTAACAGCATTCAACTTAAACTCATCCTAACTTTTAATTTATGCTCTACTGGTTATTCATAATTCAACTGATAAACATAATTGACTTCCTGACTAAGATTTACAAGATAGCCATAGATTGCTTCAAACCAACAATCTCCGTGGGATTCGACCCTTACTCACGTAAGGTATTACTTGGACGACCCAGTGCACTTGCTGGTTAGTGGCACGCGTTGTGAAAAGTGTGATTCGTGATTCGTGCTACCAAGTTTTTGGCGCCGTTGCCGGGGATTGTTCGTGTTTGAACAACTGACGGATTATTTTGTTGCTTAGATTAGGAAAAATTTTCTCTTTTTGGTTTAGAGTCTTTTATTATTTATCCCTTGTTAAAACACTTTAAATTTATAGCTCAGTTAATTAGAACGTGGTGTTTATGTTCATGGTTATTGGCTATCATAATTTTTTAAAAACTTTTTTCAAAAATAATTTTTCTATTAAATCCTGTGCCAAACTTTAAGTTTGGTGTTTTCAAAAATAATCTTTCTTAAAATTTCTGAAGGTCCCATAACTCATTTGGCTAGAACATTAATTTGATTGGGTTAGAATCTTTTATACTCTTTTCAAAACTTTCTTTTTCAAAAATATTTTTTTTCTATTAAATCTTGTGCCAAACTTTAAGTTTGGTGTTTTCTTGTTGA
>NC_029792.2:83360562-83361730 GCF_000816755.2 Arachis ipaensis | reverse complement strand
AGTGGGTTCAGTTAGACATCTTCTACTATGGGCTTGTAGAAGGAGCTCAGATGTCTTTAGATTACTCAGCTGGTGGGTCTATCCATATGAGAAAGACAATCGAAGAAGCTCAAGAGCTCATTGATACAGTTGCCAGGAATCAGCATCTGTATCTAAGCAGCAACCCTTCCATGAATGAAGAGGTTAAAACAGTAACTGCTGAATTCAGTACTGTAAAACAAGCTGCTGAATTCAATCAGCAATTAGATTTTCTAACAAAGCAGCTAGCTGAATTCAAAGACAGGTTACAGGAGACAAGGATAGCTAATATACATATGGAAGAACAGTTTAAGCAAACAAAGCAGCAGCTATCAAAGCAAATAGCAGAAGAATGCCAAGCAGTTCAATTAAGAAGTGGGAAAACATTAAATACCCCACCTCAAGGCATCAAAAATTCAAGAAATGAGCAACCCACCATAGATTCCCCTGAGGACAGTAAGAGCCCAGGGAAAAATAATTCTGGCACTAAAATGCCAGAAAAGGGGTGGAAGGCTGGCGCTGAACGCCCAGACCATGCCCAAAACTGGCGTTCAGTGCCAGAAACAAGGCAGGATTGGCGTTCAACGCCAGAAATGGGCAAGAATCTGGCGTTGAACGCCCAACAGGAGCACAGTTCTGGCGTTCAGGCGCCAGGAACAGACAGTGAGCTGGCGTCTAACGTCACTCCAGCTTCTGAATCTGATACGTAATTGCCAGTGAGGGATCAGACACACACAAGTGCTGACAACAACCCCTCTAAAAAGGCTTCTTTAACCACTAAGGTTGAGGAATATAAAGCCAAGATACCTTATCCTCAAAAACTCCGGAAAGAGGAGCAGGATAAGCAATTTGCTCGCTTTGCAGACTATCTAAGGACTCTTGAAATAAAGATTCCATTTGCAGAGGCACTTGAGCAAATACCTTCTTATGCCAAGTTCATGAAAGAGATCTTGAGTCATAAAAAGGAGTGGAGAGAAACAGAAAGAGTTCTCCTCACTGAAGAATGCAGTGCAGTCATTCTGAAAAGCTTTCCTGAAAAGCTTAAAGACCCTGGGAGTTTTCTGATACCATGCATATTAGAAGGTGATTGCACCAAGACAGCCTTATGCGATCTTGAAGCAAGCATCAACCTAATACCTGCATCCACTAT
>NC_029792.2:83350491-83359456 GCF_000816755.2 Arachis ipaensis | reverse complement strand
CCTTGTCTGTGGTATTCTGAGTAGGATTCAAGGATTGAATGACTGTGATGAGCTTCAAACTCCTGAAGGCTGGGTGTTAGTGACAGATGCAAAAGGATAGTAAATCCTATTCCGAGAACCAACAGAACCAACCGGTGATTAGCCGTGCTGTGACAGAGCGCGTGAGCGTAGTTTTCACTGGAAGGATGGATGGTAGCCATTGATCCACCAACANTTGAAGGAGCTGAGCAAAAATCTGATTCAGGCTGAAAAAGGACTGCTGATGTTGTTGGATTCTGACCTCCCTGCACTCAAAATGGATTTTCTGGAGCTAAAATACAACATATTCTCCATTACTGCACAACAAGTAACTTTTAATTTATGCTCTACTGGTTATTCATAATTCAACTGATAAACATAATTGACTTCCTGACTAAGATTTACAAGATAACCATAGATTGCTTCAAACCAACAATCTCCGTGGGATTCGACCCTTACTCACGTAAGGTATTACTTGGACGACCCAGTGCACTTGCTGGTTAGTGGCACGCGTTGTGAAAAGTGTGATTCGTGATTCGTGCTACCACTAGGAAAGGTCTTCCTAGAATGAGAGTAGCACTCTTGTGCTCCTCTATTTCAAGCACTACAAAGTCAGTGGGGAAGGTGAATGGCCCAACCCTGACAATCATGTCTTCAATCACGCATGATGGGTATTTAATGGAGCCATCAGTAAGTTGGAGACATATCCCAGTTGGTTTGACTTCTTCAGTTAAACCAAGCTTTCTGATAGTAGATGCAGGTATTAGATTGATACTTGCCCCAAGATCACATAAAGCTGTCTTGGTGCAATTACCCTCTAATGTGCATGGTATCATGAAGCTCCCGAGATCTTTAAGCTTTTCTGGAAAGCTTTTCAGAATGACTGCACTGCATTCTTCAGTGAGGAGAACTCTTTCAGTTTCTCTTCAATCCTTCTTATGACTCAAGATCTCTTTCATGAACATGGCATAAGAAGGTATTTGCTCAAGTGCCTCTGCAAACGAAATCTTTATTTCAAGAATCATGAGATAGTCTGCAAAGCGAGCAAATTGCCTATCCTACTCCTCTTTGCGAAGTTTTTGAGGATAAGGCATTTTGGCTTTGTATTCTTCAACCTTGGTTGCTGCAAGTTTATTTCCTACAGAGGTGGTTGGAGAAGCCTTTTTAGAGGGGTTGTTATCAGCACTTGTATGTGTCTGATCCCTCACTGGCGTTTGAATGCTAGGGGTAGAAGCTGGATTGGCATTGGACGCCAACTCCTTACCTGTTCCTGGCGTTTGAACGCCAGAACTGAGCTTCCTTTGGGCGTTTAACGCCAACTCCTTGCTTGTTTGTGGCGTTTGAGCGCCAGAATCATTCCTCTCTGGGCTCTTACTGTCCTCAGAGGTATTTTGGATGATATTTTGCTCATCCTCTGTCAGTTGTTCTTTCCTTGGCTTTCTGCTGCTCTAAAGCGAGGTATTTAATATTTTCCCACTTCTTAATTGAACTGCCTGGCACTCTTCTGTTATCTGCTTTGATAACTGCTGTTTTGTCTGATTCAATTGTGCCTCCATATTTTTATTAGCATTTTTAGTGTCTTGTAGCATCTCCTTGAATTCTGCTAGCTGTTTTGTTAGAAAGCACAATTGTTGATTGAGTTCAGCAACTTGTCCTGGAGGACCAAGTTCAGTAGATACTGCTTTGGCTTCTTCTTTTATGGAGAACCCATTACTTATGTACAGATGCTGGTTTCTGGAAACTATATCAATAAGCTCTTGAGCCTCTTCAATAGTTTTCCTCATGTGTATAGATCCACCAGCTGAGTGGTCTAGGGACATCTGAGCTCCTTCTGTGAGCCCATAGTAGAAGATGTCTAACTGCACCCACTCTGAAAATATTTCAGAGGGGCATTTCCTTAGCATCCCTCTGTACCTTTCCCAGGCATTATAAAGGGATTCATCATCCTCTTGTTTAAAGCCTTGGATATCCAGCCTTAGCTGTGTCATCCTTTTTGGAGGGAAATATTGATTCAGGAATTTGTCTGATAACTGTTTTCATGTCCTTATGCTTGCTGTGGGTTGGTTATTTAACCACCTTTTAGCTTGATCTTTTACAGCAAATAGAAATAGTAACAGTTTGTATACATCCTGATCTACCTCTTTGTCACGTACTATGTCAGCAATTTGTAATAATTGTGTCAGAAACTCAGTAGGTTCTTCCTGTGGAAGACCGGAATACTGGCAGTTTTACTGCACCATGACAATGAGCTGAGGATTTAGCTCAAAACTGCCTGCTTTGATGGAGGGTATACATATACTACTCCCATATGCAGCAGTAGTGGGGTTAGCATATGACCCCAGAGTCCTTCTGAACTGTTCATTTCCACTTAGATCCATGACGGAGAAAGGGAGATGAAGTAAATTGCAAGTAAAATATATTTTTATTTATTTTTTTGTTTTATTTAATTAAAAATAACCGAAAAAATGAAGTAAAATAATTAGAAAATAAAATATAGATTTCGAAAATTAAAAGAAAAAGAAAATAAAAAGAAATTTGAATGTTGAATTGACTAATTAATTGAAAAGATTTGAAAATTTTTTGAATATGATTTTTGAATAAGATTTTGAATTTTGAAAAGATTTGATTTTTAACATAAAAATCTGAATTTTTAAAGGTTATTTTCGAAAAATCAGTTAAAATAAAGGGAAAAGATATTTTTGAATGTAATGAGGAAAGAGAAAAACAATAAAAAGACACAAAACTTAAAATTTTTAGATCCAATGCTCCTTATTTTTGAAAATTTTGGAGGGAAAACACCAAGGAATACCAAACTTAAAAATTTTAAGATCAAAATATAAAGAAGACTCAAGAACACCTTGAAGACTCACAAGAACAACAAGAACAAGATTCAAAGATTCAAGAACATAAAAGGGAACACCAAACTTAAAACTTTTAGAAAACTAAGAATAACTTTTCGAAAATTAAAGAAAAATAACAAGAGAACACCAAACTTAAAAGTTTGGCACCAGATTTAATCAAAGAAAAATTATTTTTGAAAAAGTTTTAAAAGGAAAATTCCTAATTACCAGGAACATAAACGCAACGCTCTAGCCAATTGAGTTATAAATTTAAAGTGTTTTAATAAGGTATTTAATGTATAAATTTTTTTTTTGAAAACTGATATTTTGAAAAAGCACAAGAAAAACAAGAAAAAACACAAAACAAGAAAAACTAAAGATCAAACAAGGAAAATAAACAAGAACAACTTGAAGATTAAGAAAGAACAATGAATATAAATTCGAAAATTTAAAAGAAAATAAAAACATGCAATTGACACCAAACTCAAAATATGAAACTAAACTCAAACAGGAAAACTCAATTATTAGTTTGTAAAAATTTTCGAAAAAAAAATTAAAAAGAGAAAATAAGAATTTAAAAAAATTCAACCGAAAACAATGATAGAAGACTCTAAACCAAAAAAAGAAAAATTTTTCCTAATCTAAGCAACAAAATAAACCGTCAGTAGTCCAAACTCAAACATTCCCCGGTAACGGCGCCAAAAACTTGGTGCACGAAATTATGATTCACACTTTTCACAACTCCGCACAACTAACCAGCAAGTGCACTAGGTCATCCAAGTAATACCTTACGTGAGTAAGGGTCGATCCCACGGTGATTGTTGGCTTGAAGCAATCTATGGTTACCTTATAAATCTTAGTCAGGAGATTAATTATGATTATCAGTTTGAATTGCAAAAAATAAAAGAGCATGAAATAAATACTTGTTATGCAGTAATGGAGAATATGTTGGAGTTTTGGAGATGCTTTGTCTTCTGAATCTCTGCTTTCCCCCTGTCTTCTTCTTCACACACGCAAGGTTCCCCCTATGGCAAGCTGTGTGTTGGTGGATCACCGTTGTCAATGGCTACCATCCGTCCTCTCAGTGAAAATGGTCCAGGTGCGCTGTCACCGCACGGCTAATCATCTGTCGGTTCTCACTCATGCTGGAATAGGATCTATTGATCCTTTTGCGTCTGTCACTACGCCCAACCCTTGTGAGTTTGAAGCTCATCACAGTAATTCAATCCCTGAATCCTACTCGGAATACCACAGACAAGGTTTAGACTTTCCGGATTCTCAAGAATGCTGCCAATGGATTCTAGCTTATACCACGAAGATTCGGATTAAGGAATCCAAGAGATACTCATTCAATCGAAGGTAGAACGGGAGTGTTTGTCAGGCATGCATTCATAGATTGAGAATGGTGATGAGTGTCACGGATCAGCACATTCATCATATTGAAGTGCGAATGAACATCTTAGATAGAAACAAGCGTGTTTGAATAGAAAACAGAAATAATTGCATTAATTTATCGAGACACAGCAGAGCTCCTCACCCCCAAAAATGGAGTTTAGAGACTCATGCTGTCAAAGAGTACAAAGTTCAGATCTAGAAAATGTCATGAGGTCTAGAATAAATTTCTAAAAGTTGTTTAAATACTAAACTAGTAACCTAGGTTTACAGAAAATGTGTAAACTAAGATAGATAGTGTAGAAATCTACTTCTGGGGCCCACTTGGTGTGTGCTGGGGCTGAGACTTGAGTTTTACATGTGCTGGGGCCCACTTGTAACCTGTTTCTGCCGTTTAACTCCAACTTGTAACCTGTTTCTGGCATTTAACGCCAGAATGCAACATGGAACTGGCGTTGAACGCCAGTTTACGTCATTTATTCTTGAGTAAAGTATGGACTATTATATATTTCTGGAAAGTCCTGGATGTCTACTTTCTAACGCAATTGAGAGCGTGCCATTTGGACTTCTGTAGCTCCAGGAAATTCATTTCGAGTGCAGGAAGGTCAGAATCCAACAACATCTGCAGTCCTTTTTCAGCCTGAATCAGATCTTAGCTCAGCTCCCTCAATTTCAGCCAGAAAATACCTAAAATTATAGAAAAACACACAAACTCATAGTAAAGTCCAGAAATATGAATTTTGCCTAGAAACTAATAAAAATATACTAAAAACTAACTAAAACATACTAAAAATTACATGAAATTACCCTAAAAAAGCGTATAAAATATCCGCTCATCATGCACCATCACGCCTGACAGTAGAACAGGCTGCTTGGAAATTCCTAAGGTGTTTGATAGGCTCTTGAGCAGGAAAGCCATGAAACTTAGGCATCAAGTTGAGTAGTGCAGTCTTTATTTCAAAATCTGTAGTCACCGCTGGGTGATGCGCTTGAAACAGTTGCATTGTAAAATCAGGGGCTCCAGCCTCCTGGATAGTAACTCTCCTAGGTGCTGCCATGTCACCTGCACGTAAATCAACCAAATCAGTAGAACAAGAGCTTGTTTCTCCCTTACATGACGTTTCAGATTCGCCCTTGGGGAGGACTAACCGATGCCGAGCTTGCCTTATACGTGAAATAGTTCTTTCAATCTCAGGATGAAATACTGGCAAGCTTGGATCAGGAAGTGAACGCGACATTTAACGAAAGAAACATGCAGCTCATAGTAGCAAAAATAAAATAAAATGCAAATAAATAAACTCCAATCAATAACTTAGCACTTTATTGCAACTCCCCGGCAACGGCACAAAAAATTGACGTGGCGAAAATTGGCGAGTTAAGAAATTATTATAAGAGATACGTTGCAAGTATAGTTCTTAACCAACCAAAAATCAGCTTATCAATTTAGAAGGGTTGTCACAAAATTAAAATTAAAATACTGGAAGTATGAATCCCAGGTCGTCTCCCAACGAGTTGCAGAAAGATGTGATATTTTATTAATTAGGTGTTTTCCAAAAGGGTTTGAGTTTGATAGACGGGAAATTAAATCAGAGAATTTAAGTAATTTAAATAAAAAACCTTGACCGGGAGTAGATTAGTCGGAAGTCCTATCCTTGTTGGAGTTTTTCCCAAGATCAAATTGATAATTGAAGGTTGCCTGCTCAGTTATCCTTTACCAGATAAAGGAAAGTTAAGCAAGTTGGAAGTCAGTTTCTATTCACAAGTTCTAATCCTCTCCCTTGGGAAGGACTAGTGTCAGTGATTAGAGGGTGACCCAAAGCTAAATCCAACTATAATTTTACTCTTCAGCATTCCAACTCAAGGTCCTCCTTTCAACCGACTCCCAATCAAGTTATGGAACTACTCGCTCATAATGATTGTAAAATTCACGAAATAAGAAAGGGAAATAAAGAAAGACATGATAAATAATAATCAAAAGGATCAATTAAAAATAAAAATAGTTCTTGTATTAATAAATTCTAAAAATAATCCAATAGTAACTCTGAATAAATTAAGGATATGAAAGAGTAAGTGACAAGTAAGGAAACAAACTAGAATGATGAAGTCTTGACGGAGGTAATAACTCTTCTCAATATCCCAATCCAAAAAGCAATAAAATCAAAATCCTAAGAACTATGAATGTGTAGAGAGAAAACCTAGAGGAGGGGTAAATTCAGATCTAAAAACTAAAATTATGCCGAATGAATGTTGTTGTTCATCTCTGCATGTTCCCTGGCTCTAATATGCTTTTCTGGACCGAAAACTGGGTCAAAACAGGGCCCAAAATCGCCCCCAGCAAATTCTGTAGATTCTGCTGATCGCGCACGTCACACGATCGCGTCATCCAGCGTTTGCCTTCCCATGCGTGCGCATCATCCACGCATTCGCGTCACTTGTACAGTTTCCAATCCATGCGTTCGCGTCAGACATGCGAGCGCGTCACTGCAATTTCCTCTATTTCGCGCGGTCGCGTGAGCCATGCGTCCGTGTCACTTCTCGCTGGTCATTCCCTTAATTTCTTGTGTTCCTTCCATTTTTGCAAGCCTCCTTTCCAATCTCCAAGTCATTCATGCCCTATAAAGCCTGAAACACTTAACACACAGATCACGGCATCGAATGGAATAAAGGAGAATTAAAATACATAATTAAAAGTGTCTAGGGAGCAAGTTTTCAACCATGGAGTAATTTTGGAAAGGAATTGTAAATACATGCTAATTTAATGAATAAGTGGGTAAAGATTTGATAAAACCACTCAATTAAACACAATATAAACCATAAAATATTGGTTTATCAACCTCCCCACACTTAGACATTAGCATGTCCTCATGCTTAGTTGAAGGAGATGAAATAAATGAGCAGGAACATGTAAAACTCTTGCAATGCAATGCAACCTATATATGTGAATGCAACTATATGTTTCTTGTTCACTTGGTCAAAAGTAAATAAGCTCTTCAAGACAATCACAAATCAAATTCCACTAATTCAATTCTTATACAGTAAGAACAGATAAAAATGTAAGAAGGTAGCTCATGAAAGCAGGGAACATAGAATTTAAGCATTGAACCCTCACTGATGATGTATGTACGCTCTAATCTCTCTAGTGTATATGGTAATCACTCTATCCTTCTCTAATCATGCTTTCTAATTTTTGTTCTTCACCTAACCAATCAACATTTAATGTACCAATGCAAATATCATGAGGTCTTTTCAAGGTTGTAATGGGGCCAAGGTAAGGGTAAGGGTACATATATGGCTAAGTAAGCTTATAAATTGAATCTTTAATTAACCCAAGCTTTCACCTAACACACATATATATATTCTATATAACTTAAATGTCATACCTAGCTACCCAAAATTTCCCTTTCACATTCCTTACTCATGTATCAACTTTTATTTTAATTTTATCATATATGCAATGATCCTTGAATTTTAACTTAGCATTGGGGTAATTTTGTCCCTTTATTTATTTATTTAATATTTTTGGAAAGATGTTACTCTGTTCCCGGGGAGTTGCAATAGAGTGCTAAGTTATTGATTGGAGTTTATTTATTTGCATTTTATTTTATTTTTGCTACTATGAGCTGCATGTTTCTTTCGTTAAATAACGCGTTCACTTCCTGATCCAACCTTGCCAGAATTTGATCTTGAGATTGAAAGAACTATTTCACGTATAAGGCAAGCTCGGTGTCGGTTAGTCCTCCCCGAGGGCGAATCTGAAACGTCACGTAAGGGAGAAACAAGCTCTCGTTCTACTGATTCGGTTGATTTACGTGCAGGTGACATGGCAGCACCTAGGAGAGTTACTATCCAGGAGGCTGGAGCCCCTGATTTTATAATGCAACCGTTTCAAGCGCATCACCCAGCGGTGGCTACAGATTTTGAAATAAAGACTGCACTACTCAACTTGATGCCTAAGTTTCATGGCTTACCTGCTCAAGAGCCTATCAAACACCTTAGGGATTTCCAAGCAGCCTATTCTACTGTCAGGCGTGATGGTGCAAATGAGACTTCTATTCTGTTAAAAGCCTTCCCATTCTCTCTTGAGGGAAAAGCGAGAGAGTGGTACTACACTCAACCCGCAGCAACCGTTTCTGACTGGGATACGCTTAGAAGAGAATTTTTGGAAAAATTCTTTCCAACTGAAGTTACTGATAAACTGAGGAAAGATATTTCCATGATTGTTCAGGACGAATTCGAGACTCTCTACGAATACTGGGAGCGCTTCAACAATCTTCTGGAAGCATGCCCCCACCATATGATTGACAAGATAGTGTTGCTCGGCTACGTCACACAGGGCATGATGCCCCAAGATAAGACCACATTGGAAAGTGCTAGCAATGGGTCTATGAAGAAGTATAAGACCACTGATGAGGCATGGCAATTGATCAGCGACTTAGCTGAATCTACTCGGAATCACAGGCAGAAATAAAGCCGGTCAAAAGCTATTGTAGAAGTATCCTCTAGCAGAGAGACTGCTGTTCTAACTCAGAGCATATGTGACATGACCAACTTACTGAAGCAGATGCAGTTGAGTCAACAATAAGCTCAGCAAGCTCAGCCCTCTCCACCACAGCAAGGCCAACAGTTAGTTCCACAGAGAGTATGCAGAATCTGTGCTGATTATAGCCATTATACTGATGAATGTCTGCAGCTCCAGCAGGAAGACAACACTGTGG
>NC_029792.2:83330221-83349098 GCF_000816755.2 Arachis ipaensis | reverse complement strand
ACGGAGGTAATAACTCTTCTCAATATCCCAATCCAAAAAGCAATAAAATCAAAATCCTAAGAACTATGAATGTGTAGAGAGAAAACCTAGAGGAGGGGTAAATTCAGATCTAAAAACTAAAATTATGCCGAATGAATGTTGTTGTTCATCTCTGCATGTTCCCTGGCTCTAATATGCTTTTCTGGACCGAAAACTGGGTCAAAACAGGGCCCAAAATCGCCCCCAGCAAATTCTGTAGATTCTGCTGATCGCGCACGTCACACGATCGCGTCATCCAGCGTTTGCCTTCCCATGCGTGCGCATCATCCACGCATTCGCGTCACTTGTACAGTTTCCAATCCATGCGTTCGCGTCAGACATGCGAGCGCGTCACTGCAATTTCCTCTATTTCGCGCGGTCGCGTGAGCCATGCGTCCGTGTCACTTCTCGCTGGTCATTCCCTTAATTTCTTGTGTTCCTTCCATTTTTGCAAGCCTCCTTTCCAATCTCCAAGTCATTCATGCCCTATAAAGCCTGAAACACTTAACACACAGATCACGGCATCGAATGGAATAAAGGAGAATTAAAATACATAATTAAAAGTGTCTAGGGAGCAAGTTTTCAACCATGGAGTAATTTTGGAAAGGAATTGTAAATACATGCTAATTTAATGAATAAGTGGGTAAAGATTTGATAAAACCACTCAATTAAACACAATATAAACCATAAAATATTGGTTTATCAACCTCCCCACACTTAGACATTAGCATGTCCTCATGCTTAGTTGAAGGAGATGAAATAAATGAGCAGGAACATGTAAAACTCTTGCAATGCAATGCAACCTATATATGTGAATGCAACTATATGTTTCTTGTTCACTTGGTCAAAAGTAAATAAGCTCTTCAAGACAATCACAAATCAAATTCCACTAATTCAATTCTTATACAGTAAGAACAGATAAAAATGTAAGAAGGTAGCTCATGAAAGCAGGGAACATAGAATTTAAGCATTGAACCCTCACTGATGATGTATGTACGCTCTAATCTCTCTAGTGTATATGGTAATCACTCTATCCTTCTCTAATCATGCTTTCTAATTTTTGTTCTTCACCTAACCAATCAACATTTAATGTACCAATGCAAATATCATGAGGTCTTTTCAAGGTTGTAATGGGGCCAAGGTAAGGGTAAGGGTACATATATGGCTAAGTAAGCTTATAAATTGAATCTTTAATTAACCCAAGCTTTCACCTAACACACATATATATATTCTATATAACTTAAATGTCATACCTAGCTACCCAAAATTTCCCTTTCACATTCCTTACTCATGTATCAACTTTTATTTTAATTTTATCATATATGCAATGATCCTTGAATTTTAACTTAGCATTGGGGTAATTTTGTCCCTTTATTTATTTATTTAATATTTTTGGAAAGATGTTACTCTGTTCCCGGGGAGTTGCAATAGAGTGCTAAGTTATTGATTGGAGTTTATTTATTTGCATTTTATTTTATTTTTGCTACTATGAGCTGCATGTTTCTTTCGTTAAATAACGCGTTCACTTCCTGATCCAACCTTGCCAGAATTTGATCTTGAGATTGAAAGAACTATTTCACGTATAAGGCAAGCTCGGTGTCGGTTAGTCCTCCCCGAGGGCGAATCTGAAACGTCACGTAAGGGAGAAACAAGCTCTCGTTCTACTGATTCGGTTGATTTACGTGCAGGTGACATGGCAGCACCTAGGAGAGTTACTATCCAGGAGGCTGGAGCCCCTGATTTTATAATGCAACCGTTTCAAGCGCATCACCCAGCGGTGGCTACAGATTTTGAAATAAAGACTGCACTACTCAACTTGATGCCTAAGTTTCATGGCTTACCTGCTCAAGAGCCTATCAAACACCTTAGGGATTTCCAAGCAGCCTATTCTACTGTCAGGCGTGATGGTGCAAATGAGACTTCTATTCTGTTAAAAGCCTTCCCATTCTCTCTTGAGGGAAAAGCGAGAGAGTGGTACTACACTCAACCCGCAGCAACCGTTTCTGACTGGGATACGCTTAGAAGAGAATTTTTGGAAAAATTCTTTCCAACTGAAGTTACTGATAAACTGAGGAAAGATATTTCCATGATTGTTCAGGACGAATTCGAGACTCTCTACGAATACTGGGAGCGCTTCAACAATCTTCTGGAAGCATGCCCCCACCATATGATTGACAAGATAGTGTTGCTCGGCTACGTCACACAGGGCATGATGCCCCAAGATAAGACCACATTGGAAAGTGCTAGCAATGGGTCTATGAAGAAGTATAAGACCACTGATGAGGCATGGCAATTGATCAGCGACTTAGCTGAATCTACTCGGAATCACAGGCAGAAATAAAGCCGGTCAAAAGCTATTGTAGAAGTATCCTCTAGCAGAGAGACTGCTGTTCTAACTCAGAGCATATGTGACATGACCAACTTACTGAAGCAGATGCAGTTGAGTCAACAATAAGCTCAGCAAGCTCAGCCCTCTCCACCACAGCAAGGCCAACAGTTAGTTCCACAGAGAGTATGCAGAATCTGTGCTGATTATAGCCATTATACTGATGAATGTCTGCAGCTCCAGCAGGAAGACAACACTGTGGCAGCCACTCATAACTTCTATGACCGCCCCAATCAAGGATACAATCAAGGTAGCAGCTACAACCATGGATGGCAGGACTATTCCAACCAGGGTTGGAGAGATAATTCTAACCAGAGTTTGAGGGACAACAATAACAGAGGAAGCAAAGACAATCAAGGAAATCAGAGGTGGAATAATAACAACAATAGGCAGCAGAACCAGAACCAGCCTTACAGAGCACCTCACCTGAGGCAATCCCAAGGAGCACAGCACAACCAACAACAAGTCCCGCAGAAGGAGCCAATCCCACTAAGGTCCGGAACCACACTGCAAGAGAGGAATCAGGAGGAGCCAATCCCATCAGAACACGCTTCAGCTGAAGAGGTGGTGGAAGTAGAGGATGCTGAAGAGGAAGAGGATGTACAAGACGTGGTTGAAAAAGAAGAAGCTCAAACACAGAAGAAAGCACCAAGGGATGCAGACACTGCAAAAAACACCCTTCCTATTCCATTTCCACAAATTGCAAGGAAGCCCAGGAAGCAGATGGAACTTGATCCCAAAATGGTAGAAATATTCAAAAAGGTTGAGGTAACTGTTCCCCTTTTTGATGTTATTCAGCAGGTACCTAAATACGCAAGGTTTCTAAAAGATTTGTGCATACATAAAGATAAAATTAATGAATTAGAAACTATTCCTTTAGGTAGTTCTATATCTACTTTAATGGGAGGTATACCTGAAAAGTGTAGTGATCCAGGTCCATGTATGGTTAATTGTACTATTGGAGGTGTGATATTTTCTGACTGCATGTGTGATTTAGGAGCATGTGTTAGTATAATGCCTTTGTCTATATATGATACTTTGAGGCTCCCTCCCTTAAAAAGGTCGGCAGCTCATTTTGTGTTAGCAGATAAAAGCATTATTACAGTAGTTGGAATTGCTGAAGATGTATTAGTGAACATTAAGGGGCTCACATTTCCCGTTGACTTCTATAACCTGGAAATGCCCCCTAATGACTCAGGAAGGCCATCATCAATCCTGCTTGGAAGACCATTCCTGAAGACTTCAAAGTTCAAGCTGGACGCATTTTCCGAAACTTATTCTTTTGAAATAGATGGCAGAATAGTGAAGTTCAGTTTAGATGGAGCTGTGAAGCACCCTCCAGATGATCTTTCTATCTTCCAGTGTGACATCAGAGATAAAACCGTGGCTGAAGTTCACCAGGAAAAATTAGAAGATAAGTACACAGGACAAGGTCCAAGTGTGGGGACACTTTCAGAGGACAATGAGGGCACTTTGCCATTATCACCAGCTCCGGATGATCCAGAGCCTGGCCATGAGAAGAAATTAGAATTAAAGCTCCTTCCTCCACACCTCAAGTATGCTTACCTTGAGGACAAGCAGAAGTTTTCGGTTATTATTGCAAGGGAACTCACTTCCCAACAAGAAGAACAGCTACTCAGTGTGCTGAGAAAACACAAAAAAGCAATTGGATGGAGCCTGGCAGATATAGTAGGCATCAACCCTCAAGTTTGTGAGCACAGAATATTCCTAGAAGAGGGAGAAAAGCCCGTCTGTCAACCTCAGAGAAGACTGAATCCCACCATCTTTGAAGTTGTCAAGAAAGAAGTGACCAAGCTACTTGAAGCAGATATCATTTACGATGACCCATATTTATGGAGATGTGGCACTGACCAGGTAATTAGACGGTGTGTGCCTCAATCAGAATTCCAGTCCATCTTAGAGGCCTACCACTCATCTGAGAATGGAGGATATTTTGGCCCTCAAAGAACAGTTAGAAAAATTTTAGACTGTAGATTCTGGTGGCCTACTCTTTTTAAAGACACTGCTGAATTTTGAAAATCTTGTTCCCCATGCCAAAGGTTTGGCAATATATCCAAGAGGGATGAGATGCCTTAACAGACTATGCTTTTCTGTGAAATTTTTTATGTTTGGGGCGTTGACTTCATGGGTCCATTTCCAAATTCCAATGGTTATTTTTATATATTGTTAGCTGTAGATTACGTTTCTAAATGGGTGGAAGCAATTTCTACCCGCACTAATGATGCTAACACCGTTGTTTCCTTTGTTAGAACCCATATTATTTGTCGCTTTGGATCACCACGAGCAATCGTGAGCGATCAAGGCACCCATTTCTGTAATAGGAGACTAACAGGATTACTGAAGAAGCAAGGGATAGTTCATAAAGTGGCAACAGCCTACCATCCCCAGACTAATGGGCAAGCTGAAGTGTTTAACAGAGAGATAAAGAGTATATTACAGAAGATAGTCAAACCTAATAGAAGAGACTGGAGCACCAGGCTACAAGATGCACTCTGGGCATACAGAACGGCTTACAAGACACCCATTGGGATGAGTCCCTTCCGCTTAGTTTATGGAAAAGCCTGTCACCTCCTAGTTGAGGTAGAGCACAAAGCCTTTTGGGCAGAAAAGGAGTGCAATATGGATTTTGAGAAGGCCGGAACTGAGAGGAAGTTGCAACTGCAAGAATTAGAGAGCCTTCGCCTAGAAGCTTATGAGAACTCAAGGCTGTACAAGGAAAAGATGAAGGTTGTTCATGATAAGCACATCAAGAGGAGAGAGTTCCAACCTGGGACTTTCTCCTCCTTTATAACTCTAGACTGAGGCTCATGCCATGCAAGTTGAGATCAAGATGGGAAGGTCCATATAGAGTAGAGAAGGCCGAGCCATAGGGAGTTTTCCACCTAAGTCATCCTTCAAGCTCTGAATTCATCAAAGTTAATGGACATCGCTTAAAGTTATATCATGGTGAGAAGGCGACGAAAACCAAGGAGCTAAAGATCTTCCTCTTGGAGGATCCACCCACAGCAGAAAACTGAGCTAGTGGAGCGTCCAACTTAAGGACGTTAAAGCAAAGTGCTGGGTGGGAGACAACCCACCATGGTATGATCATTTCTTTCTCTTATTTCTTTATTTCCTTTCTCAATAACTCTTCTTAGTACTAGTGCCTATAGTTTACATCCTCATTTGCATATCACATAAAAAAAAGGGGCACGCGACGCGACAGCGTCACCGACGTGTCCGCATTGCAGGTGAGTACGAAAGAAAAATAAATCAAACAGAAAGTCACGCGAGAGCGTGGCTGGAGGCGTGCCTTAGGCACAAATTAATCCACGCGACCGCGTTGCTGACGCGTCCGCGTCATGTGAGGAAAATGCCTCCCACGCGTCCACGTCACCCACGCGGACGCGTGACCTGAAAATCGACGTAAGAAAGGGTGCATGGCCGAAAGTTGTGCTGGAGTGGGGCTGGACTGGCGCTAGACACATAAGCCTTACCACGCGAACGCGTGCCCCACGCGAACGCGTGCCCCATGCGTTCGCGTCGTATTCCAATATTGGTCACCCACGCAATCGTGTCCACCACGCGAACGCGTCACCCTGGAATTTGGCAACAATAAGTTTCGAACAGAGAGTTGTGCGAGCATGAGGCTGCCCTCGCGCAATAGCACAAAACGAGTCATGCGTCTGCGTGACCGACGCCTCCGCGTCGATTCGTATAAGCGCCATTCGCGCGAACGCGTACCCCACGCGTCTTCGTCGCTTGCGCCACACAGCTTATCCTAATCTGCCAAAATATCTTATCTTTCTCTTCTCCAAATCCTACTTTTTCTTTTCCCTTCTTATTTCTTTCTTCCCCCTTCTTCTTCTTCCTTCTTTCTCACTTTCTACTTTCTCTCTCTCACCACCATTATCAAGGTTTTTCTTTTCTTCTTCCCTCCCTACTTTTCTATTCTTTTTCTTATTTTTATGTTTTCTTCTTCTTTTCTTTTTCTTTTCACTTTCATTATCTATGTTTTCTTTTTCTTTCTTTTTCTTTTAATTGGTGTTGGAAATTTATTAGGGTCATTATTATTCCTTATGATTTACTTGTGGATTGTTAAGGAATTGTTTGGCAATTATATATTAATTTTTAAGGGTTGCTTGCATGTTCAATTCAATACTTTCAATAGCTTATTTACCATGCATGCTATGTGTTTGTGAAAACGCCCATATGGCATTGTACACCATTTTGAGATTTCTTTTAATCTACTACTCTAATTGCTTGCTTTTCACAAAATCCCTTCTTTTATTTTATTATTTAAATATAATTGTTATTACAAACAGGTTATTAGTTTGACAGGCTTGGTAATCTACCTTGGACATTGAATGCTTGATCTATGCTACTCATGCCTTTGCCGGCATGCCAATAAACACCTTGCATTTAATTGTCATCATATGTACTTGCTATATTTCCATTGATGATTTTTCACATGTAGTCATGACCATGTGCTAACATCATTCATCTTTAATGTGCACTGATTACCACCTTTCCTGCCCTCTTCCATGCTCTAACCCTTGACATTTTAACATACTTTCTCTTTTCTTTCTATTAGGATGGCCATCAAGAAAGGCAAGGAGAAAGCTACTTCAAAATCAACAGCAAGGAGAGGAACCAAACGAGCTCTAGTGGCAGAGCCATCTTCAACTGCAGTTAAGCCCTCAACAAAAAGAATTAAGAGGATTATAAAGGTTGATGAAAAAGAGAAAGTCTTCCCAGCAAAGGACACTGTGCGATTTATCAATCGCTACTGTGAGCAGATGTTCCCCATACTGGCAGAAAGGAGTTACAACAATGAATACCTTCTTATCCTCCCGACCCGTATTGCTGAATTTGTTGAGCCACAAATTGTACGAAGACAATGGGGTTTCCTACAGAGACAGCCATGGCAGGTTAATCTTTTCTGGGTAGTCGAGTTCTACTCTAATTTCCACCTGCCAACTGGTGCACGAAATTGTGATCTCTGGTAATGGCTCCAAGAACTTGGTGATCTAATCTTAATTTATGATTTGTCACAACTTCGATACAACTAACCAGCAAGTGCACTGGGTCGTCCAAGTAATAAAACCTTACGTGAGTAAGGGTCGATCCCACAGAGATTGTCGGCTTGAAGTAAGCTATGGTCACCTTGTAAATCTCAGTCAGGAGGATATCAAATGGTTATGGAGTTTTCGAATAATAATAATAAATAAACAAAAAATAAAGATAGAAATACTTATGTAATTCACTGGTGAGAATTTCAGATAAGTGTATAGAGATGGTTTCGTTCCTCTGAACCTCTGCTTTCCTGCTGTCTTCATCCGATCCTTCCTACTCCTTTCCATGGCAAGCTTTCTGTAAGGCATCACCGTTGTCAATGGCTACATCCCATCCTCTCTGTGAAAAAGGTCCAAATACTCTGTCACGGCACGGCTAATCATCTGGAGGTTCTCGATCATACTGGAATAGGATTCACTCTCCTTTTGCGTCTGTCACTACGCCCAGCACTAGCGAGTTTGAAGTTTATCACAGCCATCCCTTCCCAGATCCTACTCGGAATACCACAGACAAGGTTTAGACTTTCCGGATCTCAGGAATGGCCATCTATGGGTTCTAACTTATACCACGAAGATTCTAATATCTCAGACTCGGTCCTCTGTATTAGATATCTAAGAGATACTCATTCTAGCTTGTTTGCATGTAGAACAGAAGTGGTTGTCAGGCACGCGTTCATAAGTGAGAATGATGATGAGCGTCACATAATCATCACATTCATCATGTTTTTGGGTGCGAATGGATATCTTAGAAGTGGAATAAGTTGAATTGAATAGAAAAATAGTAGTACTTTGCATTAAATCATGAGGAACAGCAGAGCTCCACACCTTAATCTATGGAGTGCAGAAACTCTACCGTTGAAAATACATAAGTGATAATGGAGTTCATTAGTCTCGGCCCCAGAGGGGAAACCGGAGTAACCAAGTCTTTGAATACAATGATAAAAAGTTCTATATATACTAGACTAGCTACTAGGGTTTACAGAAGTAAGTAATTGATGCATAAATCCACTTTCGGGGCCCACTTGGTGTGTGCTTGGACTGAGCTTGAAGTTTACACGTGCAGAGGCTTCTTTTGGAGTTGAACACCAGGTTGTAACGTGTTTTTGGCGTTCAACTCTGGTTTGTGACGTGTTTATGGCGTTTAACTCCAGACTGCAGCGTAGAACTGGCGTTCAATGCCCTTTTGCGTCGTCTAAACTCGGGCAAAGTATAAACTATTATATATTTCCGGAAAGCTCTGGATGTCTACTTTCCAACACAATTGGAAGCGTGCCATTTTGAGTTCTGTAGCTCCAGAAAATCTACTTTGAGTGCAGGGAGGTCAGAATCCAACAGCATCAGTAGTCCTTCTTCAACCTCTGAATCTGATTTTTGCTCAAGTCCCTCAATTTCAGCCAGAAAATACCTGAAATCACAGAAAAACACACAAACTCATAGTAAAGTCCAGAAATGTGAATTTAACATAAAAGCTAATAAAAACATCCCTAAAAGTAACTAGATCCTACAAAAAACATACTAAAAACAATGCCAAAAAGCGTATAAATTATCCGTTCATCACAACACCAAACTTAAATTGTTGCTTGTCCCCAAGCAACTGAAAATCAAATAGGATAAAAAGAAGATAATATACTATAAATTCCAAACTATCAATGAAACATAGCTCCAATCAAATGAGCGGGACTTGTAGCTTTTTGCCTCTTGAATAGTTTTGGCATCTCACCTTATCCATTGAGGTTTAGAATGATTGGCATCTATAGGAACTCAGAGTTCAGATAGTGTTATTGACTCTCCTAGTTCAGTATGTTGATTCTTGAACACAACTACTTTATGAGTCTTGGTCGTGGCCCTAAGCACTATGTTTTCCAGTATTACCACCGGATACATAAATGCCACAGACACATAATTGGGTAAACCTTTTCAGATTGTGACTTAGCTTTGCTACAGTCCCCAATTAGAGGTGTCCAGGGTTCTTAAGCACACTCTTCTTTTGCTTTGGACCTTGACTTTAACTGCTCAGTCTCAAGTTTTCACTTGACACCTTCACGCCACAAGCACATGGTTAGGGACAGCTTGGTTTAGCCGCTTAGGCCAGGATTTTATTCCTTTAAGCCCTCCTATCCACTGATGCTCAAAGCCTTGGGATCCTTTTTATTTACCCTTGCCTTTTGGTTTTAAGGGTTACTGGCTTTTTGCTCTTGCCTCTTGGTTTTAAGAGCTTTTGGCTTTTTCTGCTTGCTTTTTCTTTTTTTATTTTATTTTTTTTTGCCATCTTTTTTTTTCTGCAAGCTTTGTATTCACTGCTTTTTCTTGCTTCAAGAATCATTTTTATGATTTTTCAGATTATCAAATAACATGTCTCCTTGTCATCATTCTTTCAAGAGCCAACATATTTAACATTCATAAACAACAACTTCAAAAGACATATGCACTGTTCAAGCATTCATTCAGAAAACAAAAAGTATTGTCTCCACATTAATATAATTAAACTAAGTTCAAGGATGAATTCGAAATCATGTACTTCTTATTCTTTTGTTTTTAAAACATTTTTCATTTAAGAGAGGTGATGGATTCATAGGACATTCATAACATTAAGACAAAGTTACTAAATACTAATGATCATGTAATAAGACACTAACATAGATAAGCACTTATCATAAAGAAAACGAAAAACAGAAAATTTAAGAACAAGGAATGAGTCCACCTTAGTGATGGTGGCGTTTTCTTCTTGAGGAACCAATGATGTCCTTGAGCTCTTCTATGTCTCTTCCTTGTCTTTGTTGCTCCTCCCTCATAGTTCTTTGATCTTCTCTAATTTCATGGAGGATGATTGAATGCTCTTGATGTTCCACCTTTAATTGTCCCATGTTGGAGCTTAATTCTCCTAAGGAGGTGTTGATTTACTTCCAAAAATTCTGTGGAGGAAAGTGCATCCCTTGAGGCATCTCAGGGATTTCTTGGTGATGAGCTTCTTCATGCGTCTCTTGAGATCCATGAATAGGCTCTCTTGTTTGCTCCATCCTTTTCTTAGTGATGGGCTTGTCCTCATCAATGAGGATATCTCCCTTTATGTCAATCCCAGTCGAGTTGCATAGATGGCAAATGAGGTGAGGAAAAGCTAACCTTGCCATAGTGGAGGACTTGTCAGCCACCTTGTAGAGTTCTTGAGGTATAATCTCATGAACCTCCACCTATTCTCCAATCATGATGCTATGGATCATGATGGCCCGGTCTATAGTAACTTCAGACCGGTTGCTAGTGGGAATGATTGAGCGTTGAATGAACTCCAACCATCCTCTAGCTACAGGCTTAAGGTCCAGTCTTCTCAGTTGAACCGGTTTGCCTTTTGAGTCAATCTTCCATTGAGCTCCTTCCACACATATGTCCATGAGGACTTGGTCCAACCTTTGATCAAAGTTGACTCTTCTTGTGTAGGGGCGTGCGTTCTCTTCCATCATTGGCAAGTTGAACGCCAACCTCACATTTTCTGGACTAAAATCTAAGTAATTCCCCCGAACCATGGTGAGCTAATTCTTTGGATTCGGGTTCTTACTTTGATCATGGTTCCTAGTGATCCATGCATTAGCATAGAACTCTTGAACCATTAGAATTCCGACTTGTTGGATGGGGTTTGTTAGAACTTCCTAACCTCTTCTTTGGATCTCATGTCGGATCTCTGGATACTCATTTTTCTTGAGTTTGAAAGGGACCTCGGGGATCACCTTCTTCTTAGCCACAACATCATAGAAGTGGTCTTGATGGGCTTTGGAGATGAATCTTTCCATCTCCCATGACTCGGAGGTGGAAGTTTTTGTCTTCCATTTCCCTTTTCTAGAGGATTCTCCAGTCTTGGGTGCCATTAATGGTAATGGAAAAACAAAAAGCTTTATGCTTTTACCACACCAAACTTAGAATATTGCTCGCCCTCGAGCAAGAGAAGAAAGAAAAGAAGAATAAGAAGAAGAAATGGAAGAGAGGGAGAGAGGGTTGTGTTTCGGCCAAGTAGGGGATGAGAGGGCTTTGTTGTGTGAAAATGAAGAAGAATGGAGGGGTTTATATAGTGGAGGGAGAGGGGTTAGGTTCGGCCATTTAGGGTGGGTTGGGGTGGGAAAGTGATTTTGAATTTTGAAGGTAGGTGGGGTTTATGAGGTAGGTTTATGAGGAAGAGTGGATGGATGTGAGTGGTGAAGGGGTAGTAGGGAAGAGAGCTTGATGTGATTGGTGAAGGGTTTTGGGGAAAGGTGTTTATTGGGAAGACAGGATGAACATTGAGAAGAGGGAAGAGAATGAGTGGAGGTAGGTGGGGATCCTGTGGGGTCCACAGATGCTGAGATGATCCTGTGGGGTCCACAGATCCTGAGGTGTCAAAGATTTCCATCCCTGCACCAATTAGGCATGTAAAATGCCTTTGCATGCAATTCTGGCGTTTAAAATGCCGAATTGATGCTTTTTCTGGGCGTTCAGCGCCAGCTTTCCTCAGTGTGCATTCCCGGTGTCTGAACGCCAGGATGCTGCTTGTTTTGGGCATTCAACGCCATATCCATGCTCTGTTCTAGTGTTGAACGCCAGCCAGATGCTCCTTACTGGCGTTTAAACGCCAGTAAGCCCTTCCTCCAGGGTGTGATTTTTCTTCTGCTATTTTTTATTCTATTTTTGATTTTTCTATTTATTTTGTGACTCCACATGATCATGAACCTAATAAAACATAAAAGAATAATAAAAATAAAAATAAAATTAGATAAATAAAAATTGGGTTGCCTCCCAACAAGCGCTTCTTTAATGTCAATAGCTTGACAGTGGGCTCTCATGGAGCCACACAGGTGATCAGGTCAATTTTATAGACTCCCAACACCAAACTTAGAGTTTGGATATGGGAGTTCAACACCAAACTTAGAGTTTGGCTGAGGCCTCCCAACACCAAACTTAGAGTTTGACTGTGGGGGCTTTAGTTGACTCTGTACTGAGAGAAGCTTACTGTGCCTCTTTTTCATGTTTACAGAAGGATGTCCTTGTGTTTTAAACACAAGGGAGTCCTCATTCAATTGAAGGACTAGTTCATCTCTGTCAACATCAATCACAGCTCTTGCTGTGGCTAGGAAAGGTCTTCCAAGGATGATGGATTCATCCTCATCCTTCCCAGTATCTAGGATTATGAAATCAGCAGGGATGTAAAGGCCTTCAACCTTTACTAACATGTCCTCTACCTATCCATAAGCCTCTTTTCTTGAATTGTCTGCCATCTCTAATGAGATTCTAGCAGCTTGCACCTCAAAGATTCGCAGTTTCTCCATTACAGAGGGTGGCATGAGGTTTATTCCTGACCCAAGGTCACATAGAGCCTTCTCAAAGGTCATGGTGCCTATGGTACAAGGTATTAGAAACTTTCCAGGATCCTGTTTCTTCTGAGGCAATCTCAGTTGATCCAATGCATTTAGTTCATTGGTGAACAGGGGAGGTTCATCTCCCCAAGTCTCTTTACCAAATAAATTGGCATTCAGCTTCATGATTGCACCAAGAAACTTGGCAACTTGCTCTTCAGTAACATCCTCATTCTCTTCAGAAGAGGAATACTCATCAGAGCTCATGAATGGCATAAGAAGGTCCAATGGAATCTCTATGGTCTCTAGATGAGTCTTAGATTCCTTTGATTCCTCAGAGGGACACTCCTTGTTGATCACTGGACGTCCCAGGAGGTCTTCCTCCTTGGGATTCACGTCCTCCCCTTCCTCCTTGGATTCGGCCATGATGGTTATATCAATGGCCTTGCAATCTCTCTTTGGATTCTCTTCTGTATTGTTTGGGAGAGTACTAGGAGGGGTTTCGGTGATCGTCTTACTCAACTGGCCCACTTGTGCCTCCAAATTTCTAATGGATGACCTTGTTTCATTCATGAAACTCAAAGTGGCCTTAGATAGATCAGAGACTAAATTTGCTAAGCTAGATGGATTCTGCTCAGAATTCTCTGTCTGTTGCTGAGTGGATGATGGAAAAGGTTTACTATTGTTAAACCTGTTTCTTCCACCATTATTAAAGTCTTGTTGAGGCTTTTGTTGATCCTTCCATGAGAGATTTGGGTGATTTTTTCATGAGGGATTATAGGTGTTCCCATAGGGTTCACCCATGTAATTTCTGTAGACTTCAGGATCTACTCCATTAGTCTTAACAGTGTCACATATCTGCAAGAATTCAGTTAAGAACTGAAAGGGATCTTCAGATGGAAGTCCATGAAACTTGCAGTTTTGTTGCATCAGAGAAACTAATTGAGGTTTAAGCTCAAAATTGTTTGCTCCAATGGTAGGGATAGAGATGCTTCTTCCATGTAAATTGGAATTAGGTGCAGTAAAGTCACCAAGCATCCTCCTTGCATTATTATTATTTTCAGCTGCCATCTCCTCTTCCTGTTCAAAAATTCCTGTAAGGTTGTCTCTGGATTGTTGTATTTTAGCTTCTCTTAGTTTCCTTTTCAGAGTCCTTTCAGGTTCTGGATCTGCTTCAACAAGAATATTCTTGTCCTTGCTCTTGCTCATGTGAAAAAGAAGAGGACTAAAGATACCGGGGATCCTCTTTACCACAGTATAGAGGTTCCCTTGTGTGAGTAAAAGAAAAGAAGAATAAGAATGTAGGAGAGAAGAATTCGAACTCAGAGGAGAAGAAAGGGTTCGAGTTTTGGGTGAAGATAAGTGTTAGTAGATGAATAAATAAATAGAAGGAGATGAGGGAGAGAGAATTTCGAAAATTAAAAATTAAAATTTAAAGTTAAATTTTGAAAATAGTTTTTGAAAAAGGTTAGTAATTTTCGAAAATTAGGAATGAAATAAAATTAAAATTAAAAATTGAAAACAATTAATTAATTAAAAAGAATTTTTGAAAAAGAGGGAGGTATTTTCGAAAATTAGAGAGGGGAAGTTAGTTAGGTAGTTTTGAAAGAGATAAGAAACAAACAAAAAGTCAATTAGTTAGTTGAAAAAGATTTGAAAATCAATTTTGAAAAGATAAGAAGATAAGAAGTTAGAAAAGATATTTTAAAATCAAATATTTTTTTTTTTGAAAAAGATATGATTTAAAATGATATGATAGAAATATATGATTAAAATTAGATTTGAAAAAGATTTGATTTTTAAAATCACAATTAANNNAACACTATGAATGTCAAGATGAACACCAAGAACACTTTGAAGATCAAGATGAACATCAAGACTTATTTTTGAAAAATTTTTTTAATGCAAAGAAAACATGCAAGACACCAAACTTAGAAATTTTTAATATTTAGACATTAAGAATTCAAGAATGCATATGAAAAACACCATACAACACAAAACAATATAATATGAAGATTAATCAAGAAGGTTTATCAAGAACAACTTGAAGATCATGATGAATGCAATTTTCAAAAAATGCAAGATGAGTATGCAATTGACACCAAACTTAAAATTGACTCAAGACTCAAACAAGAAACACAAGAATATTTATGATTTTATGATTTTATGAATTTTTTTGGATTTTTGTATATTTTTTTCGAAAAACATATAGGAAAAAGAAAATAAGAAATTCAAAAATTTTTAATAAGAATTCCAGGAATCTTTCAATGTTAGCCTAAAGCTCTAATCCAAGGGTTAGACATGGCTTAATAGCCAGCCAGCTTTAGGATATAAATCAGGCATGCAACATCTGATACTTCATCCAACTCCATATGCATGCCTTTTATGTTGACAAGTGGAAGCCTCAATCCAAAAGAATTTGGATATGGCTTTACAGCCAGCCAGGCTTCAACATGTTACCATGAAACTCTAGAATTCATTCTTAAAAATTTTGAATAATTTACGAAAACAAAAGGAAAATTTTTTTTTTCGAATATTAATTGGGAAAAACAAAAAAGAAGAAAATATTTTTTAAAAAAAATTTTTGAAAACTTTTTGAAAATAAAATAAGAAGAAAATTACCCAATCTGAGCAACATGATGAACCGTCAGTTGTCCAAACTTGAACAATCCCCGGCAACGGCGCCAAAAACTTGGTGCACGAAATTGTGATCCCTGGTAATGGCTCCAAGAACTTGGTGCTCTAATCTTAATTCATGATTTGTCACAACTTCGATACAACTAACCAGCAAGTGCACTGGGTCGTCTAAGTAATAAAATCTTACGTGAGTAAGGGTCGATCCCACGGAGATTGTCGGCTTGAAGCAAGCTATGGTCACCTTGTAAATCTCAGTCAGGCGGATATCAAATGGTTATGGAGTTTTCGAATAATAATAATAAATAAACAGAAAATAAAGATAGAAATACTTATGTAATTCACTGGTGAGAATTTCAGATAAGTGTATAGAGATGCTTTCGTTCCTCTGAACCTCTGCTTTCCTGCTGTCTTCATCCAATCCTTCCTACTCCTTTCCATGGCAAGCTTTCTGTAAGGCATCACCGTTGTCAATGGCTACATCCCATCCTCTCTATGAAAAAGGTCCAAATGCTCTGTCACGGCACGGCTAATCAGCTGGAGGTTCTTGATCATACTGGAATAGGATTCACTCTCCTTTTGCGTCTATCACTATGCCTAGCACTAGCAAGTTTGAAGTTCGTCATAGCCATCCCTTCCCAGATCCTACTCGGAATACCACAGACAAGGTTTAGACTTTTCGGATCTCAGGAATGGCCATCCATGGGTTCTAACTTATACCACGAAGATTCTAATATCTCAGACTCGGTCCTCTGTATTAGATATCTAAGAGATACTCATTCTAGCTTGTTTGCATGTAGAACGGAAGTGGTTGTCAGGCACGCGTTCATAAGTGAGAATGATGATGAGCGTCACATAATCATCACATTCATCATGTTTTTGGGTGCAAATGGATATCTTAGAAGCGGAATAAGTTGAATTGAATAGAAAAACAGTAGTACTTTGCATTAAATCATGAGGAACAGCAAAGCTCCACACCTTAATCTATGGAGTGCAGAAACTCCACCGTTGAAAATACATAAGTGATAATGGAGTTCATTGGTCTCGGCCCCAGAGGGGAAACCGGAGTAACCAAGTCTCTGAATACAATGATAAAAAGTTCTATATATACTAGACTAGCTACTAGGGTTTACAGAAGTAAGTAATTGATGAATAAATCCACTTTCGGGGCCCACTTGGTGTGTGCTTGGGCTGAGCTTGAAGTTTACACATGCAGAGGCTTCTTTTGGAGTTGAACGGCAGGTGGTAACGTGTTTTTGGCGTTCAACTCTGGTTCGTGACGTGTTTCTGGCGTTTAACTCCAGACTGCAGCGTAGAACTGGCGTTCAATGCCCTTTTGCGTCGTCTAAACTCGGGCTATGGACTATTATATATTTCTGGAAAGCCCTGGATGTCTACTTTTCAACGCAATTGGAAGCGCGCCATTTTGAGTTCTGTAGCTCCAGAAAATCTACTTTGAGTGCAGGGAGGTCAGAATCCAACAGCATCAGTAGTCCTTCTTCAACCTCTTAATCTCATTTTTGCTCAAGTCCCTCAATTTCAGCCAGAAAATACTTGAAATTACAGAAAAACACACAAACTCATAGTAAAGTCCAGAAATGTGAATTTAACATAAAAACTAATAAAAATATCCCTAAAAGTAACTAGATCCTACTAAAAACATACTAAAAACAATGCCAAAAAGCGTATAAATTATCCGCTCATCACCAATCCTGCAGTCTGTCTATGTCTGTCAGAAGCAAGTCCCCATTACAGAAGAGGCCATTCAACGAGCTTTAGATTTCCCCTACTCCAGAAGGCCTGGACGCATTTCAAGAAGCCTCACTCAAGCGCCAGACGTACCAATTTGACTGGGACGTTGTTTTCAGAGTTATCGCACAACCTGGCAGCAGATGGATCTACGGATACCATCGTTCCCGCCCTAAGGGAATATCGGCTTCCGCACTTACCTTGGAGGCTCGCGTATGGGCACAGATTATGTCCCATTACGTATTTCCGAGCACTCATGAGTCCTCCTTCACTGCGGACATGGCTGTTTTACTATGGTGCATCCTTACAGACCAGCCTCTGAACCTACCAAGACACATCCGGAATGCTATGGGACACGTGCAAATTGCGAGCAACTTACCTTTTCCCGCCTTGGTTTTAGATCTCATCTCAGCAACCAAAGTCTCCTACAGAGCTGGAGACACCAAAGCCATGCTTCCACGGGATGATCAGTATGTCCCTAACGGGAAATATATCAGACCTCCAGCAGCCACTACAAGCCAGCCTACTGAACCGGCTGAAGACATTCCACCTTCAACACCATAAGCACCTACAACAAACCAATTGCTCCATCAGATACTTGAGAGGTTGGATCGGCAAGAACACAAAGCAAAGCTAAGAGAGCACCATAACAAGCGCCGATTCACATACCTCAAGGAGCTACTTATGGGGAAATACAAAGACCCAGACACCCCGGACTCCACTTCATTTACCAGCACAGGGAGCCATGATGGTCCCGACTGTGGAGATACTGCTACCAGCCCACCTTTGTTCCTGACAGATGGCACCGAGGACAGTGCAAAGCCTTAAGTGTGGGGAGGTCCGTCAGTACCTGACTTCCGGAGGTAATTTCTCTTCCTTAACACCAATAAAATAGGACATTTAGTTAGTTTTTCTTTTGTAGAATAGGATAAATTGCATAGTAATAGGTTAGTTGCATGCATGTTCTACTTGATTGAAAATGTAAACCCCGGTTAAATTAGTAGATAATTAGTTAATAAATTATTTTTTAATAAGGAGGATTAGAAATGCGAATATTATATCAAAATAGGGTAGAGCTCATCGAAACGAGAATTTTGACACTAATTTTGAAGAAAACGGTCCACTCGATACTCTGTTGACCTTACGACGTAAGTGTGACCGGGCACTATATAAATTCCCGGGAATGTTACCCCCATTGAGCAATATTGATTATTTGAGAAAAATCTATGCATAGACTCTTGGGGATGCACGTCGGGGGACAGTCTAAGGACAATTCAGACTTGTCGGGTTGGTTGGATAACCGACAGATGAGCCTCATCAGCCATAGGACAGGCATGCATCATATGCATATTACTTGAATTACTTGCTTGTGCTCTAATTAGGTGTGCCTATCTGTATTTGCCATGCTAAATGTGTATTTGTTACCTGCAGTAGTTGTAATTTTCTTGTGTTTGCCTTTATCTGTTTATTTGTCTGTGAAAATGCATGATGGAATTGGAGGTATGGAGGAATGGCAGTATAGGACTTAGATTTAAGGTTAAGTTAAGTTAGGATTAAATATTTCTAGGAAACTGTCTTTTATGGCTTCTGTTTAATACTTTAAGCTCTACAATCTGAGTGTCGGCGTTCTAGGATTGCCTCTGGCATTCCCAGGACCTTATATATTATGTGTGTGGCACCTTTACCATACTGAGAACCTC
>NC_029792.2:83280056-83329938 GCF_000816755.2 Arachis ipaensis | reverse complement strand
TATGTACTTTTGGGTTTTGGATATGTATGTATATATATGTGTAAATATTCTCCGGCCAGTCTTGACTTCGCAGGCTGAGTTAGGAGCTTGATATTTTGTATCTTTGGCACTCTATTCCTACTTCTGTTATCTTATGTTTGACAGTTACAGTTTTCTTAGCATGCAAGTTAACTCTTTCCTTGAGCGTTGCGCTTTTATCTCGCGATTTTTATTTTCCCTATCCTTCAAGGCTCCTAGCATATTATAACTCTTCTGCTATTATATGTACTTATTTTATTTTAGAGGTCGTAATACCACATCACCTTTGTTTTACGACTTAAGCGTAAAGCTTTGTGTGGTAGAGTGTTACAGAAAAGACAATAAGTTTTTTCTAAGACCCTATTTTTAGAACAAAATTTCACTAATTTTAATCAAAACTTTTATGTTAAATTTGCTTGAAGTTGTATTTGGAACATAGTTTTTGAGCTAAAGAACACACAAACCTATGAGACTTTGAGCCTAAATACATGGTTACATTATTTAACCATAATTATTTTATTCTTGTGTGTTCACTTCTCTATGATTGTAATCTATAATTTGTTTCATCCTATATGTCTAATGTTTAATATATTTATATGCTTGAATATGATTGAGGCCATTATTTATTTAGCTCACTTATCCAAATTAAGCCTACCCCTTAAGTTACCTTTGTTAGCCACTTTGAGCCTTTAAATCCCATTTGTTCTTTATTTTACCACATCACTAGCCTTAAGCGAAAAAACAATTATATATCCCAATTGAATCTTTGGTTAGCTTGAGATAGAATTGTGTGTTAATTGAGTATGGGAAGATTATGGGAACAAATGATAATAAGGAAATGTGTCATGATAATATAATGGGAATTTGGGTACCTACTTATGTGAAACTATAAAAGAAAAATTAAAATCATATGTGCATTGATAAGTTGTGTTTATTTTAATGTTAAAAAAAATTTTCCAAAAATATTCAATAAATAAGAAGCATGATTAGAGAAGGATAGAGTGATTACCATATACACTAGAGAGATTAGAGCGTACATACATCATCAGTGAGGGTTCAATGCTTAAATTCTATGTTCCCTGCTTTCATGAGCTACCTTCTTGCATTTTTATCTGTTCTTACTGTATAAGAATTGAATTAATGGAATTTGATTTGTGATTGTCTTGAAGAGCTTATTTACTTTTGACCAAGTGAACAAGAATCATATAGTTGCATTCACATATATAGGTTGCATT
The DNA here is from genome assembly GCF_000816755.2 of Arachis ipaensis. NCBI lineage: Eukaryota > Viridiplantae > Streptophyta > Magnoliopsida > Fabales > Fabaceae > Arachis > Arachis ipaensis. The sequence goes on along the minus strand of NC_029792.2, from coordinate 83,328,685 downwards.
GCATTGTTTTCGCAACTGACGCGGACGCGTTAGCGATGCTTACGCGTCGCGTGCAACCATTTTTTTTTCTTTATACACATGGTAATTCAATTGTTTTGATTTCACACGAGCATGCTTCCCAAATTTTTTTTTTGAAACAACTCATTCTTTTTAAATTCCTACTTTGTTTCTGTCATCCCATGTTCCCATAAAATTCCCCACACTTAAATAATACACAATTTCTATCTTAAGCTAACCAAGGATTCAACTTGGGATTTTTATTTTGTTTTTCTGCTTAAGGCTAATAATGTGGTTTATAGAACAAGAGGGGATTAAAAAGCTCAAGGGGGCTAACAAGGGTGATGTAAAAGGTAGGCTAATTTTTGGGGATAAGTGAGGAAAAATTCAAATGATGGCCTCAATCATCTCTTGGTATGTATCTATATTCTATATTGGACATATAGATTAAAACAAAGTAAAGAACATTAGAATGAAAAAGAAGGGTAAAACACACAGGAATAAAATCTATGGTTTGAATGTAACCATACAATTAAGCTCAAAACTCACAGGCTGTGTGTTCTCTAGCTCAAAAATCATATATCAGTTATACATGTCATGCAAGTAGAAATCAAGAGTTCCCATTATTCTCAATGTAAAAATTAGGGTGGCCCTTAAAATCTTAGTGTTCCTCCTTGATGAAATGTTGTTAACTAACTAACATGTAATGCTATATATACAAGTGTGTGGATTGTTTTAATTTACTAAAGTTTCTAGTTTACTCCTTTTATTTTCAATTTAACTAAACTATTATATGCTAAAAGGGTAAACTATACTAATTAATCCACATATTCTATAACTAATAAGTTTAGAATTGCAAACTAAACTAAATGTCTAAGGTATAAACTAAAGTGAAAAATGCGAAAATAAAGTAAAAATACAGCAAAAGAACAATGTATAAGTACTGAAGAATAAAAATAAAAATAAAGATAAAAATACAGAAAAATAAATAAAATAAGATAAAAAGGAGTCTGTAGTGGTTCACCAAAAAGATACGCCAAGGATGGCGACCTCCCCACACTTAACATATAGCATCGTCCTCGATGCTCACTCAAGCTGGGTGTGAAGGAGTGTCATCACCGGAAGGGTGGGCTGCTAGAGTCTCTGAGGTGGCCTGAGGGTCTGTAGACTGGATAAGTGTAGGAGGATCTGTCTGCTGCAGTGGAGGCGCTGACTGTAGAGGAATCTCTGGGTCTGCGGCCTGAATCTGGTGTGGCTCTGCATGCTGTGGTACAGCCTGCTCTGGTCCTTCCTGCTCAGCCTCTCTCTGTGCATGTGTCTCCTCCTGATGCTCATCCGCCTCCTCCTCAGATGGCTCTGATGGTGTGTCAGGCACAGATGGGATTTCGCTGCCGGATCAGATCATCAACTTGAGGTGCTCATAGCGTCGCTTGGTGCGACGCTCAGATCTCTCATATCGCCGCCGGTTGCGGCACTCCATCTAGTCTAGCTACTAAAATAAGCGGTGCACGAGGTGGTAAACGGGCTCTGAGGCAGGTGGAGGTGCAGTGGTGATAGCTGGTGCAGCAGTGGATGAAGAAGGGGTAGCTGAAGGTGTGGCGGTCTCATCAGAAGCGGTGAGGAATGGGGGTCTGTGGCCTAAAGCCTGGAACTTCCTGCTGTGAGGGATAATCTTCTTGCAGTCTGCAACAGGTGGCTTCTCATCAGCAAGCTCCCAAGGCATGTCAGCTCGACGGCCTAGCTGGGTGATCAGATAAGGGAAAGGAAGAGTGCCTCTAACATGGACCCTGGCCATATAATGTCGGATGAAATGTGGCAGATACAGGTCCTTACCCTCCATCACACACCAGATGAGGGTGATCATAGCAGCGGGCAGCTCTATCTCATGAGTGCTCGGCATCACATTGTTGCTCAGAATCTGGTGCCAGAGCCGAGCCTCATCATTCAGATAAATCAGCTTGATTCCCTTAGGCATCACTGTGTTCTTTCCCATGACCCATGGGACAGTAGGATCAAGGGCTATCCTCTGCTTGACAGCATCTCAGTCAAATATCATAAAGCGCATGTCCTCTTCAGCCTTTTGGTAACCGTCAGGCTGATCTGATTTAGGCTGAAGGTGGAGGATGTCCTCAATGGCTTCCTCAGTAACCAAAATCTGTTTGCCTCTGAGGTGCACTGCATCCAGGGTAGTCTTGAAATAGTTACAGTAAAACTCTCGGACCCAGGAAGCATTGACCTCTATCAAGTTTCTCTCCAAGAAGAACCAGCCTCTCTATTTTATCTGTTTGGAGGTGTACTGCTGTAGTTCTTCTGGAATTTTCAGAGTCCTCTCCAGGTATAGGTTTCTAGAGGTGGCAAACACTGGATTCTTCAGCTCACAGTATCTGTTTGCAAATTTAACTGGATCATTGGCAGTGAGGAGCTAGTCAGCCTTCTCCTACGGGATAAAGTGCTTTTCCCGCCAGGAGTCGTCATGCATAATGTCCAGGATAGACATAGAGGATTTGCCTCTTTTCCGTTTGCCAGTGGTTGCTCTGCCTTTTCCTTTGTGTTGAGGGTCAGACATCCTGAAAAGCAGAAATTGCAGGATATAATTAAAGAACAAAAGCAGAAAAACAAGTAGGCAAATAGGATTTATAGCAATTTAAGCATAAAGGCAAACGAGCAGTAGAATTATGAAATGAGTTAAATATATGTATATTTTGGACTGTATTTGAATTAAAAAAAATCTGGGATGAAAAATCACGATCCAAAATATGTTATAAGTAGAATACATGTTAATTAGGAAAAACAATAATCATGCCTTGAGTTAGAAAGTTTAAAGGAGTTAGTTAAAAAGCAAAGGGAGAAGTTAGAAAGTTAAAAGTGGTTAGGAGTGAAAAGAGGTTAGAATGTGGAAAGCAGTGAGTTAGGAGAAAGAAAGTTAAAGTAAGTGGCATGGATAAATGTTTCCTAGGTAACAATAAATTCACAAATTTAAAGAATAATCAACTCATATTCAAGCAAAAATTTCAGTGTATTGATGATAATTCAGAAGGAGACGAGAGTAGCAAAAATTAAAAGGAAATCATCAATAATGCAATTTACTAGCCAGAGAATCAAAAAGGAATAAAAATTCTATCCCGTGCATTCATGAATTGGTTTGGTAAAAGCTAAGTAATGCAAGATTCAAAAGTGCCAAAACCAATACATGAATAAAACTGAAACAATTTGCAGAAAATTGGGCAGTATTCTGGCTAAAATTGGATGTTTCCGGGTAATAAACAGCAGAAAAATCAGTTCATATAAATTTAAATAAAGCTGCAAAGAGACACAAATAACATGAACATGAAAGAGCAGTGTAACAGCAGCAAGAAACATGGAAGAACAATATATGAACAATATGATCATCATTGCAAAAGCAGAATTGCGAAATAGATAAAACAAGTAGCAAGAACGGCACAATTATCAGGTCTAAATCCACTAACCACATCCTAGCTACCTAACCACCTAGAATCCACTACAAACATGCATCTCTAACTAGCCTAATTCGAACATAATCTGAAAAATAAATAACTACAAGTGATAGAGAAATTGGTGTTCGGCGGAACCTGGTATGTGTAAGAACAGAGGTGAGGGCAGAGAGATGGTGGTGGTGATGCGGCGGTGCTGGGAGGGAGCACGGCGGTGCGGTGGCAGAGCAGGGGGTTTCGGGTTGGGGTCACTACAAGAAAATAAGCTTTCTGCCACGCTTTTTGAGCTATCGGTACGCTTTTGAAAGGGTCACATCTGCGAGCGTGCCGATTGCTCTATCGGCACGCTTTTGTGGATCTATCGGCACGCTTTTTCTTTCGCCACGCTTATATCTCTTGCCACGCTTAAAAGCGTGGTCATAGATGTTAACCTATAGTTACGCTTGAAAAGCGTACCGAAAAGTTCACTTATCGCCACGCTTCTAAAGCGTACCGAAAAGTTCACATATCGGTATGCTTTTGAAGCGTTCCCATAGGGTAGAATATGGGTCACTTTTAAAGCGTGCCAATTTTCAGGTTATGGCCACATTTCTTAAGCGTGCCTGTTGAGGCCAATAGTAAAATATAGCCACGCTTAAAAAGCGTGGCCATAAATTCGGTCAGAAATTTTTTTTTTTATTTATTTCATGCAAAGTTCATATATAATTTTAAAATCAAAGACCAATTTTACATTGTCCATATCAACCAATCAAACATATATATAAACTTCTCCATAAAAAAACGGCCTTATATATAAGTTTGTCACCACAAAAGTAGACTTTGATCACAAAGTACCAAAAATCAAAGTCATAAAAAGAAAATAAAAATTACAATTCAAAGTGTCACATATCTATTTCCTTATCCTTGGTTACAAAATATCAAATTTCATGAGTAGTGTGTTCATCCATTATGAGCTCCATTATTTTTATCACTGCGCCCTGCAGAATTTTAAATAATCTGAAGTTAGTGCATGTTATAAAGGCTACTTTAATTAAGTCCAACAAATCCAATTCCAAATCCAAATTGATTAAATATGAAAATGGCAAGGCCACTTTAATTAGGTCCTGCAATAATGCATATTCAGCCATCACATACCTATCCTAATTCAACACAAATCAAAAACAAAAGAAATAGTCCCTATACAAGGTCACAACCATATACTCCCCTTGGTACTTTTTTATCTAGCACTATCACATACCTATACTAATTCAACATATACTTTATTTTTGTAGAAACTAAGAAAAATAAAAGGTCAGCTCCTGCAATAATTGAATTAAACACATATACTTATTTCTTTCTATTTATCTATGGAAATTGAAAGAAAAACTCATGACAAAGTAGCAAATTAAGCAATCACCAGTACATATTAAGCCTAAAAGTAGAATGAGGTAGGAAACTTGCCAAGGCCAACAAATAGATGAGAAGATAAAGCATAGAAAAATTATAGTTAAGCAATCAGCAGTACATATTCAGTCAACAGTATACTACAAGAACAAATTATAGTAAAACAAATTCCACTTGTGATTTTATTTTAGAGGTTCTATTACAAAACAAATAAGTAATAACAACTTAACATTCATTAGCTTAGTTGCCTCTATAGAAGCTGTGGGAGTTTTTAAAATTAAACTAAAATAAAGATAGTCACCTAGCACCCAGAAACTAAATTTGTGCCCTAACAGCAACAGCAGTACAGCAGCAGAAGCAAACTAAGAGAGGTGGCAGCGGCAACAGCAGCGAAAATACAAATATTAAAAGCCTAGAATAAAAAAAATAGACTTAAATAAATACTAATAAGATTCAGTTCAGGAATAAAACTTATAGCAAGAAAACAAACCCAAGATTCAGTTCAAGCAAACAAATGATATTTATTATGCAAGCACGAAAAAGAAAAGAAAAAAAACTTCTAAGAAAAAGAATAATACTTAAAAAGATACTCTCTTTCTCACCTTCAATTCTAAAAAAGTGCAAGCTATATAATGAATGCCAAATTTTTTAAATTAAAATTTACACTTCCTTCAATTTTAAAATTATTAGAATCCATGGAATAATTAAACTTTATTGTTGTGATATAAGGAGATTCCCAAAATAAATAATTTAGGTTTCTTATAGAATTTTGTAAATTATTTTTGCCTTTAAATTTCATCAAGAAATTTAGTTAATTAAAAAGTTAATTTAAAATGGAAAATGCTAACAATAAAATCTTGTTCCTGTTAAGTGAATTCAACTAAAGTATGAGACATGAGCTCTTAACGAATGCCAATCAACGATGGATTCTAGAATCTGGCAAATAAACATACACTAAGCACATTTCTTTTGTTATCATTTATGCAAAAAAAGAAGTTGCCTAGTCTAACTTAATCTGATACCGTATATGAGGTAAGACAGCTGATTACCATGTCTTGCATTTTACCATAGAATGAATGCTTGTAGCAACCACACCGTCTTCGAAGCTGTGACTTGATCCAGCTACAAATCTTAACACCAGTATACGAACCAATAATTTTATACCTGTGCAAATTGGCAGTGACATCAATAAACTAATATGGATCCATTCTAGTTTGCTTGCTTTCCTAAATCAAAAATTTACAGAAATGAACCAAATGCATGATGTATCACAACATCAATAAACCAAATTAGCCACAGAGCTCTTTACAGTCCTCAATCTGATTTGTAAATGTATTTTCCCAAAAACAACAATTTGATATATTTGGTCTATTGAAGACTAAATTGAGACATACTTAATCTTTCAAGGACTGGTTTAAGTTTTTAACTATTAACCCTAAAATTAACATACCTTTTTCTTAAAAAAATTGTTGTCAGCTCTTGCCTAACACCAAAGCAGGGAAAGCACCATAGGAAAATACTTTTAAGTTTTAATTAGTCAACGGCACTTATAGGTTAAAATAAAATGCAAATCAAAGATTGTGTAAGGTACAACTTATTGTTATTTCATCATACAAATTCACACACATAAATGATGCACTTCACAAACTACACACACAGAAACATAAGTAGCATCCACACAGAGAGGGTTGGGGTCTTTTTCTTTTACAAGTTTGTGACAATCATGAAATATAATGAACCTTACTGAATATAAGATAATAAAAAAAAGAAAAGAAAAAGCATAAGATAGTAAAAATAGTAATCATATGATTGAGGTGGCTTAATAATATGAAATTTCTATCCAGTCCAAAATGCCCCTAGTTCTTTTCCCTTCAATCCTTTTTTCCTTTTGCCTTGATTTGCTTACCCAATTTTGTTTATAGAAGCTTTTTAGTTCCATTGACAGTTAGGTGATAGAAATGTGATCGTTTGTACTGCCCTAGTTCCTACTTTTTGCCTTTTTGGACGACTCTTGGTGCTGCAATAAAGGCCATAAATGGTAAATTTGAATTACAAAAATTAACCTCAATGTTTAATTTTAATATTTTGTTAGACAGTTGATGACTTACATCATCTACCTCTTTCTCTTATCCAAAAGGACCATAAAAAGAGCATAATCTCATTCAATCAATGCAATTTCATGAAGTAAATGGTGAATATTATGGTACATTGCTTTGAAATGAGTTTTTGCTGAATTTCAGGTGAAAAGAGCAACAAAAAGGGGAGGAAACAATAAGAAGAAGTTGGGCGTGTGAAGCTGGGCGTCCCACTTAAAACAAACGTCATAAGATAGTATGGGCGTGACACGCCAGCACCAGAGCGTGGCACACCAGTTGACAATTCCAGAAGAGGATTCTTGAAGGTTTAACAAGGGCGTGGCACGCCAGGGCCAAGCGTGGCACGCCAACTATATTTTCCAGAGAAGCATTCTTGGAGCTTTAACAATGACGTGGCACGCCAAGGCCAGGCATGGCACGCCAACTATATTTTTCAGAGAGAAAGTTTGAAGATCACAAAGGGGGCGTGGCACGCCAAGCTAGGCATGGCACACCAACCCCTTCATACACTATGGGCGTGCCACTTGAACTTGAAGGCGTGGCACACTAGTTCACAATTCTAGAAGGGGGACTTGAAAGCTCAACACTGGGCGTGCCACTTGATATCGAAAGCGTGGCACGCCAACCTCACCCATGACTTGTTTTTCTTAAAAAAATTGCTGTCAGCTCTTGCCTAACACCAAAGCAGGGAAAGTACCATAGGAAAATACTTTTAAGTTTTAACTAGTCAACGGCACTTATAGGTTAAAAGGAAATGCAAATCAAAGATTGTGTAAGGTACAACTTATTGTTATTTCATCACACAAATTCACACACATAAATGATGCACTTCACAAACTACACACACAGAAACATAAGTAGCATCCACACAGAGAGGGTTGGGGTCTTTTTCTTTTGCAAGTTTGTGACAATCATGAAATATAATGAACCTTACTGAATATAAGATAATAAAAAAAAAGAAAAGAAAAAACATAAGATAGTAAAAATAGTAATCATATGATTGAGGCAGCTTAATAATATGAAATTTCTATCAAGTCCAACATGCTCCTGGTTCTTTTTCCTTCAATCTTTTTTTCCTTTTGCCTTGATTTGCTTACCCAATTTTTTCTATAGAAGCTTTTCAGTTCCATTGACAGTTAGATGACAGAAATGTGATCATTTGTACTGCCCTGGTTCCTGCTTTTGCTTTTCAATGAGATCCCTTGTTGTCAAAGGATAGCATCAGAATGATAATAGTCTATCCCAAGTCCACCACCAATATTTAAGTAGTTAACTTCAAAACCTTGATCTCGGATTTGGTCAATGTAGTTGATCATAATAACAGCAGTATCCCTAAAGATGTCTACCTATAAAAATAAAATAAAATATGCAACAATGTTTTCAACAATTATAGCTAAGCAGAGATTAAGAACCACACATGCAAGTGTAGAAGTGTAAATATATCTAGAAAAGCACAATCACATAACAAAGGGAGATAAAATTGGGTAGGAGAAAAATACACCCAAAAGTCACAAAGCAGAAGAAGAGGAAGGAACAAGGTTTCAATATGTACCTTGGTAATTGTTGACCCAAGATGGCAGTGGACACCTACAAGCTTAACCACATTAGAATGCTCCTTTATAGCATCTAAAAACCACTGCAGCTTCTCATTTCTAATGCCAAATTCAGAGTTCTTATTTCCAGTGGCAACATAAAGATGGACCTAAGCAGAAAAACAAGGGTCTCTTAAGATATTTTTAGAATAATAAACAGGACATCAAACATACAAATAAGTACACTACAAATTTAGAGGTTTCAAGTTGGACCAACAGTGATGTTGTGCACATAGCAGTTAATCATAAAAATAGCAGCAAGAGGGTGAGAAACCACAATAACAATTGAAATGGAGGGTTTTACTTATGAATGTTGCATATTAACACATTTTTAATGTTACATATCACGAGCTTATATTATTTGCTCTTTTCTATCACCTTTCAGATCCAGAGAACCAGGACCTTCCCCCTTGTACCTTTCAGAGCATAACATGTATCGAGTACAAATTTGAAAATTTTACTCCAAAAACAAGCTCCGATAGAATCACGAATTGAAAAAGCACATGAATTTCACCAATTGAAACCACAAACACAAATTACTAAAAAGCAGCATTCATCAGAGATACACGCATTCAAATAATAATAGCAAGTGAGATTAGGATGAAGAAAAGAATACCTAACAATATTCCTGTGTTGCATTTCGTTGAGGAGAGAAATCTCACGAAATGCAATGCTAGGAACGCCTTCATCCTCCTGCTCAAGGCAAATCTTCTTGAGAGCGATGGTCTCATTGGTAACGCGGTCGCGAGCCTTGTAAATGACGCCGTAGGTCCCTTCCCTAATCTTCTCAACCTTCTCGGACTGCAATGAATGAAGCAAGCAAAAAGTGATGAATCGGAATATGAGGAAAAAGAGAGAATCGGTGAATGAAGTGAGGATTAAAACTAAAATGCGTAGAATAAGAAATCGTGAATGAAAATGGAAGAAATTAGGGTTTACATTTCATCTTGCATGCAGTGGGAGAAGCACAGGCAGAGCAGCGACTCTTCTGGAGGTGAAAGCTGCGGTGGTCGCACCTCACACACAGAGAGGCGAGCAGCACCACGACCATGGCTGGGTTCGAGAAGATGAGGCTGAGCAGAACTGTGACACAGAGAGAGGCGAGCAACACCACGACCAGGGCTGGGTTCTATCGCGAAGATGAAGCTGACGGCGCCTTAGCTTTTAGGGTTCGAGAGGGTTCGAGCGAGAAGAAGATGAATGCTGAATTCTTAGGGTTTCATTGTTTTAGTTAGTGTGTAAGTTATTAGTGTGTGTTGTTGGGTAAAATTTCATAACTTAGAAAAAAAAGGGTTAAGTGTGGGAAAAATAGGTGGGAAACTAAACTTTAGGGAGGGGACTCTATCGGTACATTTTTTTATGGTGCCAAAATACACAAGGTATAGCCACACTTTTTAAGTGTGCCGGTTTCTTTCTACGGCCACGCTTTTCAAGCGTAGCAAAAAAAAAAAGCGTGGCCAAATATCAAATCAGTGGCCACTCTCGTAAAAGCGTGCCGATTTCTCTCTATGGGTACGCTTTTCAAGCGTGGCAGTAAGAAAGCGTGGCCAAAGTTTAAATAAGTGGCCACCCTTAGAAAAGCGTGCCGATTTCTCTCTATGGCCACGCTTTTCAAGAGTGGCAAAAAAAAGCGTGGCCAAATCACAAATCAATGGCCACCCTTGTGAAAGCATGTCCATAGACCACTTTTGGACACGCTTTAAAAGCGTGGCAAGAAAAAAGGGTGCCGACAGGCCTTTTTTCTTGTAGTGGGTTAATGGTGGAAGGGGTGGGTTAGAAGGGAGGTAGGTGAGGGTTGTGGTGGTGGGAGGCGGCGCTGGTGGGTCTGGCGCGGTGGTCGGAATGGTGGCTGGGAGTGGTGGTGGTTGGTGGTGGGAGAAGAGGAGGAGTTGCAGAGAAGAAAGGAAGAAGGGGGTTGGGAGGGGGAATGGTGACGCCGGGGGCTAGGGTTTTGCGTGGTTGGGGTTAGTGTTTTTGAATCCACACGAACACGTGGTGGACGCAATCGCGTGGCTAGGGTGAAATGGGATTGACGCAGTCGCGTGATTGACGCAATCACGTGGGTTGGGTGAAATATGGATGACGCGGACGCGTGAGGCACGCAACCGCGTCGCTGTAAATTGTGCTAAACGCACAATTCCAGTGTCATTTCAGCGCAACTCTCTGTTTCTATTTAGGGGGGCCATGATATCCACGCGACGTGGACGCATCGCTCACGCTTCCGCGTGGGATGAGTGTTTTGCAAGTGACACGTTCGCGTCACTCATGCGAACGCGTGGGCCGTTTGTGCTAAACGCACACCAGCCGCACGATTCCAGCCCAAATTTCTGGGCATTGGATCTTTACGCCAATTTCCAGGTCACGCGTTCGCGCGAGTGACGCGGACGCGTGGGAGGTATGTTTTCGCAACTGACGCGGATGCGTTAGCGATGCTTACGCGTCGCGTGCAACCATTTTTTATGTAATTACGCAGTATGCAATGCTGATGCAAATGCTATGAATAATATTCAGGTTCAATGAAAATAATATAATATAAAAGCAAACAAAACGAAATAAAATTGAAAAAGAAATGACCATACCATGGTGGATTGTCTCCCACCTAGCACTTTTAGTTAAAGTCCTTAAGTTGGACATTGGATGAGCTTCATGTTATGGTGGCTTATGCTTAAATTCATCCAGAAATCTCCACAAATGTTTGGAATGCCAACAGCCTCCGGGGTCCCAAACTAGGCATGTAAAGCTTCTAAGCAGCTTCAAACAGATTCTCAGGCTCCCGGGGTGACGAATGTCAGAATATTTTCCAGGATCCCAAACTTTGTTTTTAAATTCGCCTTCGTTTTGATCTATATTCTTCCATCCGGGCGGTTTAGAAGTTGTATTCTCACCAAGATGACCAAACGTCTTCCGAGACCCATTCAATTGAACTTGGTACCAATCCGTGCACTTCGAATTGAAGCGTAGAACCTTATTGAATCTTGTACACCAGCTCTGAGCACGAGCCATTTCCCTCTTGCTCTTAAAGCTGCAGAGAGCTTTAAGCTGGCCATCTATTTCAAGCAAACCATATTCAAGTGGAAAAGTAAAGATAAAGGTTAAGGATTGTACCTACTTGAAGCTTGTATTAGGTGGTAATGGTCTTGGGATAGGTGTTTCCAGTGGTTCTGTAAGCTTTACTCCCTTGTATCTTCTGTGAATTCCTCCACTTTTTTGCAAGGTTCTTCAACAGCAACTACGTCCTGATCAACGTCTTCTATGTCTTCCTCGTCACTCAAGTCATAAGCTGGAGGTTGAGAGAAATCCACTTCGACATCATCTTCGTATTCACTTGGATGAGGTTCTTCAGGGTCATGGAGTTCAGTTGCGGATGCAAGTTCATGACTAGGAGAGCTTGATTCATGATCATCACTGCCTATGGAATCAATTTCTTGATCTGTTTCGTCCAATTTCTCACAGGGTATATGCTTCGGAGGTTGTGGTCTATCCTTCATGGCATCAAATTCGAACTTCTCAGCGGAATCCTTTATAGTTCTCGATTCCTATGGAGGTTCAGCATCTCCTAAATCTTCAACCACTTCTTCCTATACAACTATCATGGCTTCCTCCACTTGTTCTAATACAAAGCCATGCTCCTCATTGTCCACCGAAGTTTCTAGTGTCTCCTTCATGCTACGCTCTTCTTTAGATTCTCCACATGTAGCCATGGGAGTACTTTGAGTTCTCAGATGTCGGGAGGCTATTATATTTACTACCTCGGTTAAGGCAGTAGTGAGTTCCAATACGTTCCTTTGCATCCTCGCTTGCCCTTGAAGAAGAACACGAAGTTTGTCATTCATTGGAGGTTGGGGTGGGTATAAGGGTTCATTGGTTGGGAGAGAGGGTTCATAATAAGAATGTGGTGGTTCCTGGGAGTAATTGGATTGGGATTGTGGTGGATAAGGGTCATACGGTGGTGAATGGTGAAAAGGAACTTGTGAGTGTGGTGGTCCAAAGCTACATTGAGAGGGTGGTCTATAAGCACAGGGTGGGGCTTGTCGGTAATTACAAGGGGGTCCACCATATCTATCAGTTTGGTATGTATTGTAGAGTGGTCCTTGCCCATGATATCTTGGAGGGTGTTGTTGCCTAAAGGGTTGATCAGAGCCTCTTGGCTCCATCCATCCTTGATTGCTTAGACCTTGATGCATATTCCTGTTATAGCTTCCACTCCTTTCAACAGATTTAGAACCAAACTCAAAGCGAGAGGGGTGAGAATTCATAGTAGCTAATAGAAATAAAAGGGAAAAAATAAAAACAAATAAACAAGTAAAAGGAAAAAAATATTTACAATAACCAATAATAAGGCACACGTTTGCAATTCCCCGGCAACGGCGCCATTTAGAATTCAGAATAAATTCCCGTTGCAAGTATAGCTTCTAAACCAAGCAATCATCCTTTCTTACAAATATTTTGGTTGTCATAAGTAACAAACTCAATATCTAATAAATAAACCAATGTATTCAAACCTCGGGTCATCTTCTCAAGGAATTGCAGGGAGGTGTTCTTATTATTAGTTATGGAAAACAATGTTTTTGGGTTTTGAAGGGTTCGAACAAGGAAAATAAATTGCAGGAATTAATAAATTAATATCTAATAAAATTCTTGGCAAGGTATAAAAATTCGGAAGTCCTATCCTAGTTATTCTTATGAGAATTAAAGTTAATCCCACTTAGTTAACCCTTACGAAAGCAAGGGAAAGTCAAGTGGACTAATTAGTTAGATTCCCAAGTCCTAGCCAACTCCTAAGGAAAGACTAGAGTTAGTGTAATTCAATTCAATTAGCAGACATAACAATCAATCACGATAAGTTTGATAACTCAAGATCCTCCAGTTAATCAATTAAAGCCAAGAATATAAAAAGCTAAATAAGAATCATAAATCTGAAATACCTCAATTGCATTAATAAGAGAAAATCAATCTAAACATAAAGAGTTCATAAGCCAATTTAGCAACATAAGTAATTAAAGAAAAGCATTGAAGTATCTGAAAGTAAAAGAGAAATATAAAGTAAAAGGAATATTGAACCTGAAGGGAAGTTGAAATCCTAAATCCTTTAAGAGGAATCCTAATCCTAAAACCTAAGAGAGAGGAGAGAACCTCTCTCTATAAAAACTACATCTAAGTTATGAAGAGTGAATAATTGGAGACCTTCCTTTGAATGGATGCATTCTCCCACTTTATAACCTCTAATCTGTGTTTTCTGGACTTGGATCTGGACCGAAAAGGGTTTCAGAAATCGCTGGGGGCGTTTTCTGCAGTTTCTAGTACGTGGTGTCTGTCACGCGGTCGCGTCATCTGGGAGTTTTCCTTATCACGCGTTCGCTTCGGTCACGCGTACGCGTCATTTGCGCTCTGCTCAAGGCATGCGTCTGCGTCAGTCACGCGTTTGCATCGCTGCCTTTTGGCGCTGGGGCATGCGACCGCGTCGTCCATGCATTCACATCGTTGCCCTTTTCTACAAAACTCTATTTTTGTGCTTTCCTTCCATTTTTGTATGTTTCCTTTCCATCCTTTAAGTCATTCATGCCCTATAAAGCTTGAAAGCACTCAACACACAGATCACGGCATCGAATGGTAATAAAGGGTAATTAAAATTGATAATTTTTAAGCATAGGAAACATATTTTTCACATACATCACATAATAAGGAAGGGAAAGTAAAACCATGCAATTTACATGAATAAGTGAGAGAAGGATTGAATAAATCACCTAAATTGAGCACAAAACACATCATAAAATATGGGAGTGGGGTGGTATTGGCAGCAATGCGGTGGTGACGTAGGGCGGCGCGGTGGCGAACCGTGGTGGCGGCAGGGATGGTTTGGAGGTGCTGGGTTAGGGTTGGGGTACAGGGGTGGTTAAAGAAGAATGGGGGTGAGGGTGGTGGTGGTGGGAGTCGTGGCGGTGATGGCACGGTGGCGATGGCTGGCCGCGGTGGTGGAAGGGAGAGAAGGGAAGGGAGAAGAAAAAGGAGGGGAGAAGGAGGGGGCGTGGGCGTCGCGGTGGGTCTGGGTGGTTGGCGGTGGTGATGGGTGCAGAGGAAGGAGGGAGAGAGAGCAGAGGGGGTTGGGGAAGGAGAATGGGGACGCAGGGGGGATAGGGTTTTGCATCACTGGGGTTAGTGAATTTGAATCCACGCGAATGCGTGGGGCATGCGATCGCGTGGCTAGGGTGGAATGGGGTTGACGCGATCGCGTGAGTGACGCGATCGCATGGAATGGGTAAAAGGATGAATGACGCGGTCGCGTGAGGCATGCGACTGCGTCGCTGGAAATTGTGCTAAACGCACAATTCCAGCGTCGTTTCAGTGCAACTCTCTGTCTCCATTGGGGTGCCATAATATCCACGGGATGCGAACGCGTCGCTCACGCTTTCGCTTGGGATGGGTGCTTTGCAAGTGACGTGTTTGCGTCAAGGACGCGAACGCGTGGGCCGTTTTGTGCTAAATGCACACCAGCCGCACGATTCCAGCCCAGATTTCTGGGCATTGGATTTTTATGCCGATTTCCAGATCACGCGTTCGCGTGATTGACGCAGACGCGTGGGAGGTGGTTTTCGCATCTGACGCGAACGCATTAGCAATGCGGTCACGTCGCATGCCTTCCGTTTTTTTCATATGCAGGTATGCAATTATGCAGTCTGCAATGCTAATGCAAATGCTATGAATAACATCCAGGTTCAATAAAAATAATATAACATAAAATCAAATAGTACGGAATAAAAATTGAAAAAGAAACGACCATACCATGGTGGGTTGTCTCCCACCCAGCACTTTTAGTTAAAGTCCTTAAGTTGGACATTGGATGAGCTTCCTGTTATGGTGGCTTATGCTTAAATTCATCCAGAAATCTCCACCAATGTTTGGAATGCCAACAGCCTCCGGAGTCCCAAACTAGGCATGTGAAGCTTTTGAGCAGCTTCAAACAGGTTCTCAGGCTCCCGGGGTGACGAATGTCAGAATAGATTCTAGGATCCCAAACTTTTCCTTTAAATCCGCCTTTGTCTTGATCTATATTCTTCCATCCGGGCGGTTTAGAAATTGTATTCTCATCAAGATGACCAAACGTCTTCCGAGACCCATTCAATTGAACTTGGTACCAATCCTTGCACTTCGAATTGAAACGTGGAACCTTATTGAATCTTGTACACCAGCTCTGAGTATGAGCCATTTCCCTCTTACTCTTAAAGCCGCAGAGAGCTCTAAGCTGGCCATCTATTTCAAGCAAATCATATTCAAGTGGAAAAGCAAAGATAAAGGTTAAGGATTGTACCCACTTGAAGCTCGTATTAGGTGGTAATGGCCTTGGGATAGGTGTTTCCAGTGGTTCTGTAAGTTATACTCCCTTGTAATCTTCTGCGAATTCCTCTACTTCCTTGCAAACTTCTTCAAATGCAACCACGTCTTGATCAAAGTCGTCGATATCTTTCGCATCACTCAAGTCATAAGTTGGAGGTTGAGAAAAATCTACCTCGACATCATCTTCGTATTCACTTGGATAAGGTTCTTCAATCTCAGAGAATTCACGTGCGGATGCGAGTTCATTACTAGGAGAACTTGACTTGAGGCTATCATCATCAAGGAAACTTGCGTCTTGGGTTATTCCGTCTAGTTCTTCATGAAATACCTACTTTGGAGGTTGTGCACTATCCTCCTTAGCATCAATTGTAACGTCCTTGACGGAATTTTTCACAACTCTGGATTCCCATGGAGGTTCAGCATCTCCTAAATCTTCATTCAGTACTTCTTCTTCTTGGATAATTTGAGCTTCCTCCAATTGTTCCAGAACAAAGTTATGCTCATTACTGCCTACTGGGGTTTCTAGTGTCTCCTTCATGCTACGTTTGTCCTTAGATTCTCCACAAAAAGCTATTGGAGTTCCTTGAGTGTCTAAACGTCTGGAAGATAATTGATATATTGCTTGCTCCAGCTGATGAAGGATTGTATGAAGTTGATCTACTGTTTCCTTGAGGCGAGCCTGTGATTCTTGAGGTGATGGATATGGCCATAGTACATAGGGAAGTGGTGGTGTTAGGGAGTGATTGGATTGGAAAATTGGGGTAAATAAGGATCATACGGTGGTGAGTGGTGAAAAGGAACTTGTGAGTGTGGTGGTTCAAAGCTACGTTGAGAGGGTGGTCTATAGGCACAGGGTGGGGCTTGTTGGTGATTACAAGGGGGTCCACGATATCTATCAGCTTGGTATGCATTGTAGAGTGGTCCTTGCCCATGATATCTTGGAGGGTGTTGTTGCCTAAAGGGTTGATCAGATCCTCTTGGCTCCATCCATCTTTGATTGATCTGACCTTGATGCATGTTCCTACTATAACTTCCGTTCCCTTCAACAATATTAGAACCAAACTCAAAGCAAGAGGGGTGAGAATTCATAGTAGCTAATGGAAATAAAAGGAGAAAACAAAAACAAATAAACAAGTAAAAGAAAAATATTTACAATAACCAATAATAGGGCACACATTTGCAATTCCCCGGCAACGGCGCCATTTTTGAAGAACTGCAGATTGACGGTTTAGAATTCAGAATAAATTTCCGTTGCAAGTATAGTTTCTAAACCGACCAATCGACCTTTCTTATAAAAGTTTTGGTTGTCACAAGTAACAAACCCCTTTTTTAAGTTGATAACCGAAGTATTTAAACCTCGGGTCGTCTTCTCAAGGAACTGCAGGGAGGTGTTCTTATTATTGGTTATGAGTTTTGTAAATTGAGGGTTTTGAAAGTACGGAACATGTAATTTAAATGACAAATAAAATAAATAAATAACTGTAAAATAAACTCTTGGCAAGATATGAAAATTCGGAAGTCCTATCCTAGTTACTCCTATGAGAATGGAAGTTAATCCCACTTAGTTAACCCTTATGAAAGCAAGGGAAAGTCAAGTAAAATAATTAGTTAGATTCCCAAGTCCTAGCCAATTCCTAAGGAAAGACTAGAGTTAGTGGAATACCAGTCAATTTAGCCGACATAACAACCAATCACAGATAGTTGATAACTCAAGAGCTTCCAGTTAATCAATTAAAGCCAATAACATAAAAAGCTAAATAAGAATCAATGATCTGAAATACCTCAATTGCATTAATAAGAGAAAATCAATTTGAACATAAAGATTTCATAAGCCAATCTGGTAACATAAGTAATTAAAGGATAGCATTAAAATATCTGAAAGTAAAAGAGAAATATAAAGTAAAAGGAATATTGAACCTGATGAAGAGTTGAAATTCTAAATCCTTTAAGAGGAATCCTAATCCTAAAAACCTAAGAGAGATGAGAGAACCTCTCTCTCTAAAAACTACATCTAAACTATGAAAAGTAAATAATTGAAGACATGATAATGAATGGATGCATTCTCCCACTTTATAACCTCTAATATGTGCCTTCTGGACTTGGATCTGGGCCAAAAAGGGTTTCAGAAATCGCTGGGAGCATTTTCTGTAATTTCTGGTGCGTGGCGTCTGTCACATGTCCGCGTGGGTCACGCGGTCGCATCATCTGGAGTTTTCCTTATCACGCGTTCGCTTCGATCATGCGTACGCGTCATCTATGTTCTGCTCATGACGCACGTCCGCGTCAGTCACACGTTCACGTCGCTGCCTTTTTGCGCTGGGCATGCGACCGCGTCGTCCATGCGTTCGCATCGCTGCCAGTTTCTTCAAAAACTACATTTTATGCTTTCCTTCCATTTTTGTATGTTTCCTTTCCATCCTTTAAGTCATTCCTACCTTAGAAGATCTGAAACTTCTCAACACACAAATCACGGCATCGAATGGTAATAAAGGGTAATTAAAATAAATAATTTCAAAGCATAGGAAACATGTATTTCACATATATCACATAATAAGGAAGGAAAAGTAAAACCATGCAATTTACATGAATAAGTGGGTGAAGGGTTGAATAAATCACTTATATCATAAAATATTGGTTTATCACTCATCCCTCATGGTTCTTTGGTCCTCTCTGATTTCATGGAGGATAATGGAATGCTCTTGTTGAGGTCCATGCGTGGGCTCTCTTGTTTGCTCCATCCTTTTCTTAGTGATGGGCTTTTGAGATGAATCTCTCCATCTCTTATAACTCGGATTTGGAAGCAATTGCCTTCACTTTCCTCTTTCTAGAGGTTTCTCCGGCCTTAGGTGTCATAAATGGTTATGGAAAAACAAAAACCAACGCTTTTACCACACCAAACTTAGAAGGTTTGCTCGTCCTCGAGCAAAAGAAGAAAGAAGAGAGTAGAAGAAGAAAATAGAGGAGATGGAGGGGGTTTTGTGGTTTGGCCAAGGGGAAGAAGTAGTGTGTATGATGTCTGAAAATGAATGAGTGAAGATGGGTTTATATAGGAGTGGAGAGAGGGGTAGGGTTCAGCCATGTATGGGTGGGTTTGGGAGAGAAAGTGGTTTGAATTTGAATGGTGAGGTAGGTAGGATTTTATGATGGATGAATGTGGATTGGTGAAGAGATTATGGAGAAGAGGGTAGGATTTGATTGGTGAGGGGTATTTGGGGAAGAGGTATTGAGGTGATTGGTGGAGGGTATTTGGGGAAGGTTGTTATGGAGTGGTGTGAAGAAGAGAGAGAGACATAAAGTAGGTGGGGATCCTGTGGGGTCCACAGATCCTAAGGTGTCAAGAATTTCTCATCCCTGCACCATGTGGCGTGTAAACGCCCCCTTGATTGCCAATCCTGGCGTTAAACGCCAGGTTGCTGCCCATTTCTGGCGTTTAACGCCAGCTTTTCTCCCTTTTCTGGCATTTAACGCCAACTCTGTGCCCATTTCTGGCGTTAAATGCCAGCTTTGTGCCCCTTTCATGCGTTAAACGCCCAGAATGGTGCCAGACTGGGCGTTTAACGCCCATTCTGCTACCCTTGCTGGCGTTTAAACGCCAGTAAGCTTCTCCTCCAGGGTGTGCTATTTTTAATACTGTTTTTCATTCTGTTTTTGCTTTTTCAGTTGTTTTTGTGACTTCACATGATCATCAACCTACAAAAAACATAAAATAACAATGGAAAATAAATAAATATGATTAAATTGGGTTGCCTCCCAACAAGCGCTTCTTTAATGTCAATAGCTTGACAGTGGGCTCTCATGGAGCCTCACAGATACTCAAAGCATGATGATGGCCTCCTAACACCAAACTTAGAGTTTGAATGTGGGGGCTTTATTTGACTCTGCACTGAAAGAAGCTTTTCATGCTTCCTCTCCATGGTTACAGAGGGATATCCTTGAGCTTTAAACACAAGGGAGTCTGCATTCACTTGAAGGACCAATTCTCCTCTGTCAACATCAATCACAGCTTTTGCTGTGGCTAGGAAGGGTCTGCCAAGGATGATGGATTCATCCATACACTTCCCAGTGTCTAGGATTATGAAATCAACAAGGATGTAGTGGTCTTCAATCTTTACCAAGACATCCTCTACAAGTCCATAAGCCTGTTTCCTTGAATTGTCTGCCATCTCTAGTGAGATTCTTGCAGCTTGTACCTCAAGAATCCCTAGCTTCTCCATTACAGAGAGAGGCATGAGGTTTATGCTTGACCCTAGGTCACACAGAGCCTTCTCAAAGGTCATGGTGCCTATGGTACAAGGTATTGAAAACTTTCCAGGATCCTGTCTCTTCTGAGGTAATCTCTGCCTAGTCAAGTCATCCATTTCTTTGGTGAGCAAGGGGGGTTCATCCTCCCAAGTCTCATTACCAAATAACTTGGCATTTAACTTCATGATTGCTCTAAGGTACTTAGCAACTTGCTCTTCAGTAACATCTTTATCCTCTTCAGAGGAAGAATACTCATCAGAGCTCATGAATGGCAGAAGTAAATTCAATGGAATCTCTATGGTCTCTGTATGAGACTTAGATTCCCATGGCTCCTCATTAGGGAACTCCTTGGAGGCCAGTGGACGTCCTATGAGGTCTTCCTCAGTGGAAATCACTGCCTCTTCCTCCTCTCCAGATTCGGCCGTGTGGGTTATGGTGATGGCCTTGCACTCTCTTTTTGGATTTTCTTCTGTATTGCTTGGGAGAGTACTAGGAGGGAGTTCAGTAACTCTCTTACTCAGCTGACCCACTTGTGCCTCTAAATTTCTAATGGAGGACCTTGTTTCAGTCATGAAACTTAAAGTGGTCTTAGTTAGATCAGAGACTATGGTTGCTAAGTCAGAATGGCTCTGCTTAGAATTCTCTGTCTGTTGCTGAGAAGATGATGGAAAAGGCTTGCTATTGTTAAACCCATTTCTTCCACCATTACTGTTGTTGAAGCCTTGTTGAGGCCTCTGTTGGTCCTTCCATGAGAGATTGGGTGATTTCTCCATGAAGGATTATAGGTGTTTCCATAGGGTTCTCCCATGTAATTTAACTCTTTCATTGCTGGGTTCTCAAGATCATAAGCTTCTTCTTCAGATGAAGCTTCATTGGTACTGCCTATTGCTGCTTGTATTCCAGACAGACTCTGAGAAATCATATTGACTTGCTGAGTCAATATTTTGTTTTGAGCCAATATGGCATTCGGAGTGTCAATCTCAAGAACTCCTTTCTTCTGATTCGTCCCATTATTCATAGGATTCCTTTCAGAAGTGTACATGAATTGGTTATTTGCAACCATTTCAATGAGTTCCTGAGCTTCTGCAGGCGTCTTCTTCAGATGAAGAGATCCTCCAACAGAGCTGTCCAATGACATCTTGGACAGTTCAGACAGACCATCATAGAAGATACCTATGATGCTCCACTCTGAAAGCATGTCAGAAGGACACCTTCTCATCAATTGCTTGTATCTTTCCCAAGCTTCATAGAGTGATTCACCTTCCTTCTGTCTAAAGGTTTGGACTTCCACTCTAAGCTTACTCAATTTTTGAGGTGGAAAGAACTTTGCCAAGAAGGCATTGACTAGCTTTTCCCAAGAGTTCAGACTTTCCTTAGGTTGTGAATCCAACCATATCCTAGCTCTGTCTCTTACAGCAAAAGGGAAGAGCATAAGTCTATAGACCTCAGGGTCAACCCCATTGGTCTTGACAGTGTCACAGATTTGCAAGAATTCAGCTAAGAACTGATGAGGATCTTCTAATGGAAGTCCATGAAACTTGCAGTTCTGTTGCATTAGAGAAACTAATTGAGGCTTAAGCTCAAAGTTGTTTGCTCCAATAGCAGGGATTGAGATGCTTCTCCCATAGAAGTCGGGAGTAGGTGCAGTAAAGTCACCAAGCACCTTCCTTGCATTGTTGGCATTGTTGTTGTTTTCGGCTGCCATGGCTTCTTCTTGTTTAAAAAGCTCTGTTAGGTCCTCTACAGAGAGTTGTACTTTAGCTTCTCTTAGCTTTCTCTTCAAGGTCCTTTCAGGTTCAGGATCAGCCTCAACAAGAATGTCTTTGTCCTTACTCCTGCTCATATGAAAGAGAGAGGAGAAGAAAGTATGGAATCCTCTATGTTACAGTATAGAGATTCCTTGAGATGTCAGAGGAAAAGAAGAATAGAAGGAGGAGGTAGAGAGGAGAGAATTTGAACTTATAGAGAGAGGTAGTCCGAATTGCACATTGAGGAAGAGTGCTAGTCCCTTAAATAGAAAAATGTGAGAAGGGGAGAAAGAATTTTCGAAAACAAATTAAAAAGATTTTGAAATAATTAAAAGAAATTTTGAAAAATTGATTGATGATTTTTGAAAATTAAAGTTGAGAAAGTAGTTAAGTGATTTTGAAAAAAATTTTGAAATTAGAAATAAAAAAGATATGATTGAAAATTATTTTGAAAAAGATGTGATGGAGAAGATATGATTGAAAATCAAATGAAAAAAAAGAAATTTTTAAAATTAAAGTTGATTACTTGACTAACAAGAAATTAGAAGATATGATTCTAGAATTTAAAATTTGATCCTTTCTTAACAGGCAAGTAACAACTTGAAAATTTTGAATTAAATCATTATTTGTAGCCAGGATTTTTGAAAATAGAAAAAAAATATAAAATGGAAAAAAATTGATTTTGAAAAGATATGATTAAAAAGATATGATTTGAAAAATATTTGATTTTGAAAAATTATGAAAATTTGCAAAAGATTTGAATTAAAAACAAAATCTTACCTCTTGTGCCATCCTGGCGTTAAACGCCTAGAATGGCATCCATTCTGGTGTTTAACGCCCAAAATACTACCCTTTTGGGCGTTTAACGCCCAGCCAGGTACCCTGGCTGGCGTTTAAACGCCAGTTTTCCTTTCTCACTGGGCATTTTGAACGCCCAGCTTTTTCTGTGTAATTCCTCTGCTGTATGTTCTGAATCTTCAATTCTCTGTATTATTGACTTGAAAAGACATAATTTTGAAAATTTTTTTGAATTTTTAATGATGAGAAACAATCAAACTGCAACTAATCATGGAAAACTAAGATTAAACAAACAATGTATGCAAGACACCAAACTTAAAAATTTTCATATTAGAGACACTAACAAATTGAGAATGCATATGAAAAATAAAAAAACACACAAGACAAGAGAATTTAAAGATCAGAGCAAGGAAATCATCATGAATAACTTGAAGATCAATGAAGAACATAATGCATGTAATTTTCGAAAATTAGAAGAATGAAGACATGCAATTGACACCAAACTTAAAATTAGACACTAGACTCAAACAAAAAACATAAAGTATTTTTTATTTTAAGATTTTATAAATTATTTTTGTGATTTTTCGAAATATATATGGAAAAGAAAATAAAGAGATTCAAAATTTTTAATAAGAATTCTAGGAATCATGCAATGTTAGTCTAAAACTCCGGTCCAGGAATTAGACATGGCTTACTAGCCAGCTAAGCTTTCAGTGAAAGCTTCAGTCTAAAACACTAGACATGGCTAATGGCCAGCCAAGCTTTAGCAGATCATTACCTTCAACAGCAAAATTGATAGAAATCAACAAGCTCTTGTGATGATAAGTTGAAACCTCGGTCCAAAGGTTTAGACATGGTTTCACAACCAGCCAGACTTCAGCAAATTATCATGAAACTCTAGAATTCATTCTTAAAAACTCTGAAGAACAAAATAGAAATATTATTTTTTTTCTTTTTTTTCGAAAATAAAAAGTAAAAAGCTTAAACATAAAATAAAATTACCTAATCTGAGCAACAAGATGAACCGTCAGTTGTCCAAACTCGAACAATTCCCGGCAACGGTGCCAAAAACTTGGTGCACGAAATTGTGATCATCAATGGCGCCAACAACTTGGTACGCACAATTGTAATCTCAACTCTTTGTCACAACTTCGCACAACTAACCAGCAAGTGCACTGGGTCGTCTAAGTAATAAACCTTACGTGAGTAAGGGTCAATCCCATGGAGACTATCGGCTTGAAGCAAGCTATGGTCATCTTGTAAATCTCAGTCAGACAGATTCAAATGGTTATGGAGAATTGATAATTAAAAGATGAATAAAATATAAAATAGGATAGAGATACTTATGTAATTCATTGGTGAGAATTTCAGATAAGCGTATGAAGATGCTTTGTTCCTTCTGAACCTCTGCTTTCCTATTGCCTTCTTCTAATCATTCATACTCCTTTCTATGGCAAGCTTATGTTGGGTTTTACCGTTGTCAATGGCTACCTCCCGTCCTCTCAGTGAAAATGGTCCAAATGCGCTGTCACTGCACGGCTAATCAGCTGTTGGTTCTCGATCATGTTGGAATAGGATTCATTGATCCTTTTGCGTCTGCCACTACGCCCAACACTCGCGAGTTTGAAGCTCGTCACAGTCATCCCTTCCCAGATCCTACTCGGAATACCACAGACAAGGTTTAGACTTTCCAGATCTCAAGAATGCTGCCAATTGATTCTAGCATATACCACGAAGACTCTGATCTCATGGAATGAAAGGCTCGGTTGTCAGGCGAGGCAACAATGCATCATGAACCAGAAGGCTAAGAGATACGCACTCAAGCTATTGCAAGTAGAACGGAAGTGGTTGTCAGGCACGCGTTCATAGGTGAGAATGATGATGAGTGTCACGGATCATCACATTCGTCAGGTTGAAGAACGAGTGTATATCTTAGAGAAGAAATAGGCTTGAGTTGAATAGAAAAATAATAGTACTTTGTATTAATTCATGAGGAACAGGAGAGCTCCACACCTTAATCTTTGGTGTGTAAAAACTCCACCGTTGAAAATAAATAAGAACAAAAGGTCTAGGCATGGCCGAATGGCCAGCCTCCCAAAGAGGGTACAATCATCAAAACATAATTCAAAGATGATCAAAAGATGAATTGAAAGATGAAAATACAATAGCAAAAGGTCCTATTTATAAAAAACTAGTAGCCTAGGGTTACAGAAATAGGTAATTAATGCAGAAATCTTCTTCCGGGCCCACTTGGTGTGTGCTTGGGTTGAGCATTGAAGCTTTCACATGTAGAGACTTTTCTTGGAGTTAAACGCCAGCTTTTGTGCCAGTTTGGGCATTTAACTCCAGCTTTTATGCCAGTTCTGGCGTTTTAAATGCCAGAATTTTTATGCTTACTTGGAACGCCAGTTTGGACCATCAAATCTCGGGCAAAGTATGGACTATTATCTATTGCTGGAAAGCCCAGGATGTATACTTTCTAACGCAATTGAGAGCGCGCCAATTGGGCTTCTATAGCTCTAGAAAATCCACTTAGAATGCATGGAGGTCAGAATCCAACAGCATCTGCAGTCCTTTTTCAGCCTCTGAATCAGATTTTTGCTCAGGTCCCTTGATTTCAGCCAGAAAATATCTGAAATCATAGAAAAATACACAAACTCATAGTAAAGTCCAGAAATATAATTTTTATTTTAAAACTAATAAAAATATAATAAAAACTAACTAAAATATACTAAAAACATACTAAAAACAATGCCAAAAAGTGTATAAATTATCTGCTCATCAATAATCCGAAAAATCTGAAAATGGATTATTGAAGCAAGAAAAAGTAGCAAAAAGTAAAACAAAAAAAATTATGCATGCGAAAAAGAAAGAAAAAAATAAAAAGTAGAAAAATCCATTACTGCCCAAAAATGTAGGAAAATGAGGGTAGATTGAAAAAGTCAGTAACCCTTTAAACCAAAAGGCAACGGTAAAAGGGCCCAAGGCTTTGAACATCAGTGGTTAGGAGGGCCCAAAGGAATAAAATCCTGGCCTAAGTAGCTAAACCAAGCTGTCCCTAACCATGTGCTTGTGGCGTGAAGGTGTCAAGTGAAAAGCTTGAGACTGAGCGGTTAAAGTCGTGGTCCAAAGCAAAAAGAGTGTGCTTAAGAACTCTGGACACCTCTATCTGGGGACTCTAGCAAAGCTGAGTCACAATCTAAAAAGGTTCACCCAGTTAAAGTGTCTGTGGCATGAATGTATCCGGTGGTAATATTGAAAAACAGAGTTCTTAGGGTCACGGCCGAGACTCAGAAAGCTGTATTCAAGAATCAAAATAAGCTTAACTAGGAGAGTCAATAATATCATATAGATTCTATGTTCCTAAAGATGCCAACTATTCTAAGTTTCAATGGATAGTGAGATGCCAAAACTATTCATAAGCAAAAAGCTACTAAGTCCCGCTCATTTGATTTTAACTAAGCTTCATTTGAAACCTAGAGATTTATTGTATCTTAATTTTTTTTTATCCTATTGTGTTTTTATTTGCTTTGGGACAAGCAACGGTTTAAGTTTGGTGTTGAGATGAGCGGATATTTTATACGCTTTTTGACATCACTTTCATATAGTTTTTAGTAGTTTTTATTTAGTTTTTATAGGTTTTAGTGTTAATTTCACATTTTTGGATTCTACACTGAGTTTTTGTGTTTTTGTACAATTTTAGATATTTTCTGGCTGAAATTGAGGAGCTAGAGCAAAAGTCTGATTCAGAGACAGAGAAAGCACTGCAGATGCTGTCCAAATCTGACCTGCTTGCATTTGGAAGAGCTTTTCTAGAGTTACAGAAGTCCAAATGGAGCGCTCTTAACGGCTATGGAAATCTGACTTCCAGAGCTTTCCAGCAATATATAATACTCCATACTTTGCTTCGGATTAGAAGGCCCAAAACTGGCGTCCAACGCCAGCTTCCTGCCTCCTTCCAGACATCCAGCGCCCAAAGAGTAGAGACCAATGTACAAACGCCCAGGGAGGACCCCCCAGCTAGCGTTTCACACCCAAGGAGCCTCATAGCACGTGGATCTCATCAAAACTCAGCCCAAACACTCACCAAGTAAACTCCAGAAGTAGATTTTAGCACTGAATAGACTATTTTACCCTTACTAGTCATCTGTTTAGTATTTAAAGTGTATTTTACAGACCTCTTGAGGAGGACGGATACTATTCAGCATTTTTCATTTTACTTTGTATTTTCCTTTCAGTATGAGTTTCTAAACCCCCTAGGTTGAGGGGAGGAGCCCTGCTGAGTCTTATGAATTAATAAAAGTACTACTATTTCTCTTCGATCCGTGTTTGATTAATTCTAAGATGTATATTCGTACTTCATCGTGGTGAATAGGATGATATAACCAATTGGCTCTATTCATCATATTAAGACGAACGTGCCTGACAAACACCCGCGTCTACTTGGGTCAGAATGCGTCTTTCACCGGACAAGGATGACCAACAGCTTGAATATATATCTCTCAGACGGCTAATCCACGACTTCGTTGGGAACTTCTCGAGGCATCAGTTCAGCCAATTTCTGGGGAGATTAGGTTCTCTGTGGTAGAGGCTAGAACCCAAAGATGCAGTATTCTCTGATTCGGAAGATCCGACCTTGTCTGTAGCGGTTTGAGTAGGATCATAAAGGAGAATGGAGTGTACGCGCTTCACCCTCAAGTAGAGATGGATCCACACTAAACCTGGGGTTCAGATCCGGAGGAGTATTGGCAGCTGCTCAAACCAGTATCAATCACATACAGCCTGCCATTGAAGAAATTACTTACAAGCAAAGAGAGCAATAATACCAGAATTAATTCAGAAAGACAAAGCAACTTCAACTCTTAACTCTATTCCTATCATTTATTCTAATTCGGTATTCCTTTCACAATCAACAACCTTCTGATCTGCCTGACTAAGACCTGCAAAATAACCATAGATTACTTCAAACCACAATTTTTATGGGATCGACCCTAACTCGCTCAGATATTACATAGATAACCTAATACACTTGCTGGTACTGTTCTGCGAAAATGTGGGATTCGTGCACGCCAAAGATACAAACTCTTTTATCGGATTAGATTTTTTATTGAAGTTATGGATCACAAGAAATTGGAGTCGGAAATTTTGGTGGGGTTACGATTTCTCTCAAGTAAGTTTGGTCTCTCTCTTCCTTATTTCCTTTATTTTGGTGATGAAAGAAAACAAAATGAAGTAAAGATGATGTTCTGGTGATTAATGAATAAAGGTTGTGTCACGTTTATATATATTTATATATGCATGCATAAGCCACGTTTGGCTTTTCTTGATTTTTGTTTTCTTAATGGCTTAAGCCAAAGAAAGGAATCAAGGAAATTAACATTAAATAATAATGCTAATTAAGGTGTCAAAATGTTTATCAAGGAAATGGATTTATATATATTACCATTCTTTCTTTTTCTTCTACTATGGTTTGGCTGTTGATTCATGAGGGGTTTAAAAAATTGTATTTAGTGAAAGATGGTTTAGTAATGATAAAGGCAGTTTGGCAAGTTTCGGTGTAATCGAGTTCACAGTTCAAGTTATAAATATCTCAAATGGATATTTATGAAAACTGAATATATTAAAATACAAGTAATAATATATATANTATTTTATTTCGGAGTTCAAAGTCGATTTGTCAAAGTAAAACTAATCGCTTTAAAATATTATTTTAAAAAAACTCATGTTAGTGTAAAAATTAGAGTTGTTACAACCTGCAAGAATTAAAGGAGCAACAATATCCACTCACAAATAAATGGCAGTAGCAAGAACATACCATTAGCAGCGAAAAAATACCAAAAAAAAATCAATAATAGAGACAAGAACACACCAAGTTTTTAAGTAGAAAACCTCTTCAATGTGAGAAGTAAAACCACGAGTCACCAATAATAAGAAAATAGTTTCACTATGATCAAAATAGTATATAAGAGACCCATAATTTACTGTACAGAACGTGCATACAACAAGCCAAACATCAAAGCTTACCACAAAAATAGAGATGCTGCTACATGGCCAATATCTCTAAATACAGACCTTGAATTGAAGATCTGAACAACGAATATGAAGAACCATGTATCTAAAATATACTGTCCAAATTTGAGTTTGATCCAACGATTAATGAGTTTGCAGCAACTAATTTACAAAGACAGTTTTCTATATGTGTGAAAATACTTTCTCTCTTCTCTTCTCTCTAGTGTTTGATGTTTTCTCTCAAAAATGAGACCTTTTTTTTCTATCCCTAACTCATCTCAACCACTTTACTCTCAGAAAGACAACCATGAATTTGATATTAATATTTGAGCTTTTTATCCACATAGAAAGGAAGCTCAAAACCAAACCAAACAAAACTTAACAGTCAAATTTATATTACGTATACAAAATGTATATATATGAAACCACTAAGATAATAAATAATGTCAAATTGGATTAATTCCTAAAATGGTTTGTGTTCAAATGTGAAAACAATATATGCCTGTTGTCTCACATTTCATGACTAACAAAAGCTTAAATAATTACTGTTTACTGTAAATTAACCTATTCAAAATCCTGCTCATATAAACCTTTCACTATGCTATTATTTATGTAAACAATAATAAAACATAGATTTGATAATAAAAAAACGAAAAGGCTAAGAGGTGAAAGTGATAACCTAGGGGAGTTTGGACCAAGGCAGATTAGAAAGCCAAACGAACCAAAATCATAATTAGAGGTTTTTGAAGAGAAATTCACATATTGTAGTCGATTGCTTTTTCAGGACTTTTAAAATTGGGTTGTAGCTAACTACATACAATATTATAATGATTGATAAAGTGCATTCATATTTCACAATGGTGAGTTTTATAATTTTTACTATGGTGTCTAAATTGCCTAACTTGCTTTTAAAAGTAAAAAAATAAAATATTTAAAGTAAAAAGTAAAATATTTAAAATTTATTAAATATTATCTATTTGCCTTTTTTAATAAATTAGGCACAATCTCAAAGGCACCATAGCATTCACTTTTCACAATATTATGTATAAGCATAACATTGTTCAGCCACATATGTCTCACTATATTATTCTTGAGTTGATTGATTGCCACAGAAAACAAAACACTCTTCAGTTAAATAATATAATTAAGTGTTAATATTAAGTTTAGAATATTATTTTATAACAAATTTACTCTTGCATCCAAAAATTAGCATCAATTTGTTTTTTATGAGATTAAATTTAGAACATGAATTAATATAATTTTTTATTAAAAATCTTTAAAAAATCACTTAAGAAAATCTTTTAAAAATTTACCCAAACATCCATGGAATACTCTTAATTAGAAATAACAAACAGTATACTTAAAATGATATTGTAGCAAGAAATTTGTTAACGAATTTTGTTAACTTCAGAAATTTATTTATGATGTTTTATTATCGCTCATCTCTAATATGAGTCCAAAATTGATGCCTGTTAGATTAAAAATGAAGTCTTATTCTATATATTTTATTTTAATTTAAACAATGCATTCTTATGTTCAAAAAAATTGAAATTTTTACTCTTAATATTGTGAACGTTTACTTCTGTTTTTGCTAAAATGGAAGAGTACTCTGGTGCGCGTGTATGCAAAACCCACAATATTTCGTACAGCAGCAGCACCAGCAAGTGCACTGGGTCGTCCAAGTAATATCTGAGTGAGTCAGGGTCGATCTCACGAGGATTGTGGCTTGAAGCAAGTTATGGTTGTCTTGCAGGTCTTATTCAGGCAGAATCATAAGAAGTTAACTATTAGGAATTATATGCTAGGAATGGAGTTGAGAGTTAGAGTTGCTTTATCTTTCTGAAGTAACTCTGGTGCTACTGCCTTCTTTGCTTGTGAATGATCTTCTTTTAGGGCAGGCTGTAAGTGATCAAAGCCATTGCCCATGGTCATTGATCTCCTCTGCTACAGGTTGAACACGGCCGTGGCCATTGGCCGTGGTTACTCAATCTGGCGAAGGGTGAAGCGCATAGCAGTCTATTCTCTTTGCGATGCTACTCAAACCGCCACGGACAAAGTCGAATCTTTCGGATCAGAGGACGCTGCTTCTTTGGATTCTAGCCTATACCATGGAGATCCTAATATTCCCGGAGATCGGCTGAACTGGTGTCTCAAGAAGTTCCCAATGAAGTCGTTGATTAACCGTCTGAGAGATATATAAACATAGCTGTTGGCTTGTGCTTTTCTTCCAGGTACTCACACGAACCCAAGTAGACGCGGGTGTTTGTCAGGCACATTTGTCTTAATGTGATTAACAGAGCTAATTTGTTAAATCATCCTACTCACCACGATGAAGATCGGAATATTCATCTTAGAGATAAGTCAAACACGGATCGTAGAAGAAACAATAGTACTTTTATTAATTCATAGGACTCAGCAGGGCTCCTCCCCTCAACCTAGGAGGTTTAGAAATTCATACTGAAGGTAAAACAATAGAAAAACGTAAATATGGCAGACCTCACTCAACAGGAGGTGTAAAAGGTTCTAAAATCTCTAAGTGTGTACAAATTACATAAATAAGATTCCTTAAATACTAAACAGATGACTAGTAAGGGTAAAACAGTCTACTTACTACTAAAATCTACTTTTAGAGTCCACTTAGTGAGTGTTTGGGCTGATCTTTGATGAGATCCACGTGCCATGAGGTTCCTGAGGCATGGAACACCAGCTAGGGGGTCCTCTCTAGGCCTTTGGACGTTGGGCTCTGCTCTTTGGGCGCTAGACGCCTGGAAGGGGGCAGGAAGCTGGCGTTGGACGCCAGTTTTGGACCTTCTAATCCGAAGCAAGGTATGGACTATTATATATTGTTGGAAATATCTGGAAGTCTGCTTTCCATAGCCATTGAAAGTGCTCCATTTGGACTTATGTAGCTCCAGAAAATCTCTTCTGAATGCAAGCAGGTCAGATCTGAACCGCATCTGCGGTGTTTTCTCTGTCTCTGAATCAGACTTCTGCTCCAACTCCTCAATTTCAGCCAGAAAATACCTAAAATTGTCCAAAAACACAAAAACTCATAGTAAAATCTAAAAATATAATTTTAATGCTAAAACCTATAAAAACTTAATAAAAACTAAACAAAAACTACTAAAAACTATATGAAAATGATGTCAAAAACGTATAAAATATTCGCTCATCATAACACCAAACTTAAACCGTTGCTTGTCCCCAAGCAACAAAAAACACAGTAGGATAAAAAAAGAAAATTTAGATACAATAAATTTCTAAGTTTTAAATGAAGCTTAGTTAAAATCAGATGAGCGGAACTTAGTAGCTTTTTGCTTCTGAATAGTTTTGGCATCTCACTATCCATTGAAACTTAGAATAGTTGGTGTCTTTAGGAACTTAGAATTCATATGATATCATTGACTCTCCTAGTTAAGCTTATGTTGATTCTTGAACACAACTTTTTTAGTCTTGGTCGTGACCCTAAGCACTCTGTTTTCGAGTATTACCATCGGATACATTCATGCCATAGACATTTTACCTAGGTGAACCTTTTCAGATTGTGACTCAGCTTTGCTAGAGTCCCTAGATAGAGGTGTCCAGAGTTCTTAAGCACACTCTTTTTGCTTTGGACCACGACTTTAACCGCTTAGTCTCAAGCTTTTCACTTGACACCTTCACGCCACAAGCACATTGATAGGGATAGCTTGGTTTAGCCGCTTAGGCCAGTATTTATTCCTTTGGGCTCTCCTAACTATTGATGCTCAAAGGCTTGGGCCCTTTTACCCTTGCCTTTTGGTTTAAATGGTTATTGGCTTTTTCAATCTGCCCTCCTTTTCCTGTATTTTTGGGCAGTAATGGATTTTTCTGCTTTTTATTTTTTTTCTTTCTTTTTTTTTTTGTTTTGCAACATGCTTTTTCTTTTTCTTTTTGCTACTTTTTCTTGCTTCAAGAATCAATTTTTAGATTTTTCAGATTATCTATAATATTTTTCCTTTTTCCTTATTCTTTCAAGAGCCAACATTCATAAATTTCAACTTCAAATATGCACTATTTATTTCATACATTCAGAAAACAAAAGCAAATGACACCACATCAAACTAATTAAACTACTCTTATTTTAACATGAAATTCTTGCATCTCTTAGTTCTTTTCAATAAAAATTTTTTTATTTAAGCAAGGTGAGAGATATATGGAACATTTTACAACTTAGAGACATTAAATGCAAATGATCATATAACTAGAACAAGAGAACAAATAAACAGACAGACAGAAAATAGTAAAATAACAGAAAAGAAGTAAAAGAGAACGAATCCACCTGAATGATGGTGGCAATGCTCCTCCTTGAGGATCCCATGTAGTGCTTGATCTCTTCAATGTCACTCTTTTATCTTTGTTGAGGCGGCTGCACAGGTTCATGTGCATGCTTTCTGGATTACTCCATCCTCTTTTTCTATACTTAAGAGTGGTAGAAGTCTGAAGAGAGAACTTTTGCGTGGTCTAGAATTCAGAATAAATTCCCGTTGCAAGTATAGATTCTAAACCAACAAAAGTCCTTTCTTACAAACGTCTTGGTTGTCACAAATAACAAATCCTTTAAAATTGATAACCAAACTATTCGAACCTCGGGTCGTCTTCTCAAGAAACTGCAAGGAGGTATGTTCTTATTATTGGTTATGAGTCTTGTAAATTGGGGGTTTTGGAGTTTGGGCAATGGGCACAGATATAATTATAAATTAAAGCAATAAAAATAAATAAGAGATTTTATGTAATTAAATTAAAAGCCTTGATTAGGAGAGATTAATCAGAAATTCTATCCTTGTTGGATTTTTCTCAAGATCAATTAATAATTGATGGTTGTTTCTACTTTGTCATCCTTTACCAAGTGAAGTAAAGGAAAGTCAAGTAAGTTGGGAGTCTACTTCTATTCACAAGTTCTAATCCTCTCCCTTGGGAAGGATTAGCGTTAGTGACTAAAGAGCCAGCCAACAATAAACCCAATTACAATTTAACTCTTGAGTAATTCAACTCAAGGGTCTCTAAATATCAATCAACTCCAAGTTAAGTTGGGATCTAATTTAGAACATCAATTAATAACAAACAATAGAAGAAGTGATAAATCTGAAGTACCTCAAATTGCATTAAATAAAAGAAATCAAGTCAAACATGAAAATTCATAAACCAAATTGGAAAAATAAATAAAAGGAACATTGAACCTGTGATGAAGAAGAAATCCTAAATCCTTTAAGAGGAATCCTAATCCTAAATCCTAAGAGAGATGAGAGAACCTCTCTCTCTAAAAACTACATCTAAATTATGAAAAGTGAATGTATGAGCTATGATTATGAATGAATGGATTCCCCCACTTTATAGCCTCTAATCTGTATTTTCTGGGCCGAAAACTGGGTCGAAAACAGCCTAGAAATCGCTGGAGAAGAAATCTACCACGCTGATTTTTGTCACTGCGATGCCTTCGCATGGAGCACGCGTTCGCGTCGCTTAGCATCAGGAAAACTATGGCATATTATATATCAAATCGAAGCACCGGACGTTAGCTTTCTAACGCAACTAGAACCGCGTCATTTGGACCTCTGTAGCTAACGTTATAGCCGTTTGAGTGTGAAGAGGTCAGGCTGGACAGCTTAGTAATTTCCCCAACTTCTTGTTTTCCTCCCACTTTTGCATGCTTTCTTTCCATCCTCTGAGCTATTCCTACCCTGTAATCTCTAAAATCACTTAACAGACATATCAAGGCATCTAATGGTAATAAGAGAGGATTAAACATAGGGAACTTAAGGCCAAAGAAGCATGTTTTCAATCAAAGCGCATAATTAGGAAGGCAAATGTAAAACCATGCAAATAGTATGAATAAGTGGGTAAAGAGTTGATAAAAATCACTCAATTGAGCACAAGATAAACCATAAAATAGTGATTTATCAACCTCACCACACTTAAACAATAGCATGTCCTTATGCTAAGCTCAAGAGAAGCTATAAGGGAGTGAAGAGGAATGGTAGAATGTATGAAATGCAACCTATCTATATGAATGCAACTACATGCTAAGATATTTCTATCTACTTGGTTAAAAGTAAATAAGCTCTTCATAAATCAGATTTCACTAATTCAAATCATACAATAAAAAGTAAATAAACTTGTAAGAAGATAGCTCATGAAAGTAGGGAACATAGAATTAAGCACTGAACCCTTACTGGTAGTGTATATCACTCTAACTCTCAAGTGTCTAGGGTTAATCACTCTACTCTTCTCTAGTCATGCTTTCTAAAGTTTGTTCTTCATCTAACCAATCAACAAAAATTTAATGTACCAATGCAAACATCATGAGATCTTTTCAAAGTTGTAATGGGGCTAAGGTAAGGGTGAGGGTATATATATATATGGCTAAGTGAGCTATAAATTGAATCTTTAATTAACCTGAACTTTCACCTAACATACATATACTCTATATAATTCTAATTCATGCCTAGCTACCCAAAATTCCCACTTTTGCATCACATACTCATGTATCAACTTTTCTTTTTAATTTATCACATGTGCATTGATCTTTTATTATTAAGCTTAGCATTGGGATAATTGTCCCCTTATTTATTTACTTATTTATTGAATATTTTTTTTCTTTTTTTTGGATTTTTTTTTAAACATGAAAATAAATATAGCTTATCAATGTACATGGATTTTTTTTTATAGTTTCACATGAGTAGGTACCCAAATTCCTAATATTTTATCAAAGTAAAAACATAACACATTCCCTTATTCACCCATGTTCCCACAGTTTTCGCACACTTAATTGTTACACAATTCCTATCTTAAGCTAACCAAAGATTCAATTGGGATATTTAATTATTTTTCTGCTTAAGGCTAGTGATGTGGTTATAGAACAGAATAAATGGAGATAAAAGGCTCAAGGTGGCTAACAAGGGTGATGTAAAAGGTAGGCTTATTTGGGATAAGTGAGCTAATAACAAGTAATGGCCTCAATCATATGCAAGCATATAAATACACTAAATAATGGACATATAGAATGGAATAAAGCAATGATTGCAATCATAGAGAAGAAAACACACAAGAATAAAAATTTATGGTTAAATAATGTAACCATATAAATAAGCTCAAAATCTCACAGGTTGTGTGTTCTTAGCTTTTTAAACTATGTTCCAAATACAACTTCAAACAAGTTTTATTAGAAAAGTTTTTAATTTAAATTAGTGAAATACTATAAAAAAAATTTTTGAAAAAGAAAATATTACTTCAACCAAGTAGTAACTAAATGCATAAAATCAAACAAACATGCAATTAAATATGCAAATACAACAATGAACAAACAAAGAAAATAGAGTATTGGTGTTGAAAAGAAGGTAACTAACCCATGGAGATCGGCATCGACCTCCGCACACTTAAAGGTTGCACTGTCCTCGGTGCATGCTAAGATGTACAAGTGGACGGGTTGCTCCAACTGATACTTTTCTCCAAAGATTGTGTAGGAGGACTTGTTTGTCTTCCCATTAAGAAGCTTTTCCTTTCCTTTCGTGGTGGCCATCCTGAAAGAAGAGGGAAAAGAAGAAAAGTAACCCAAAATAAAGATAGAAAATAAATAAAATATGGGTGTTAATGCCAAAAATAAGGGTCTCATTTACATGGAAGCTTCAACATGCAAGTGAGAAAACAGTAGAAGTACATGGCAGATCAAGAGTGCAAAAATTTGCAACAATGGGGAAGAGAGTGGGTAAGGAAAGATAATATAAATTCATGTCAATGCAAAAGTAATACAGGGAAGATGCAAGTCAAAATAATTCAAGAGAAGATGCAACAGTTAAATAAGAAAATTTTAACACCAAAGGAAAAATAATGAATTTAGAAAAGAAAATAAAAATATGCCCAAAATTAAGATACAATGAATGAAATATGCGAATAAATTAAGTAAAATAAAATGAAATATAAGAGGAATGAGAAGGGAAAGAAGGGAAGAAGAAGTAAGTAAGAAAGGAAGGAGGAAAAATTAGGATTGGGGAAGAAAAGATAAGATTTTTGGCGCTGATTTGGATAAGTTGTGCGGGGCGCAGGTGACGCGGACGCGTGAGTGACGCGGTCGCGTGGTGCGCGATAAGGTCAGGTGACGCAGACTAGTGGGTCACGCGATCGCGTGGCCTGATTTGTGCGATTGGTGCGAGTGCAGCCTCGCGTTCGCGCAACTCTTTGTTCGAAATTCTTTTTGCCAAATTTTTGGGTGACGCGGTGGTGTTGTTGACGCGATCGCGTGAATGCCCTTTCTTTTCAAAAATGACGCGGACGTGTGGGGCACGCATTCGCGTGGTGGGGCTTGTGCTTCTAGCATGGTTCCAGCCACGTTCCAGCCCAACATTCTGCTATCACCCCTTTTTACGTCGATTTTGGAGCACGCGTTCGCGTGGGTGACGCGGATGCGTGGGAGCCATTTTTCCCACATGATGCGGACGCGTCAGCGACGCGGTCGCGTGGATCAATTTGTGCCAAAGGCACGCCTCCAGCCACACTCTCGCGTGACTCTCTGTCCATTTCTCTTTTCTTCAAAACGCACTGGTGACGCGGACGAGTCAGCAACGCTGCCGCGTCGCGTGCGTGCTTTTCTTCTTTTTTTTTTAATAATGCAGTATGCAGAATGCAATGCTAATATGAATGTTATGCATGATTCCAGGTCCAATGAAAACTTAAAAACAAACAAAACAGACTAGAATTAAAACTGAAAAAGGGACGATCATACCATGGTGGGTTGTCTCCCACCTAGCACTTTTAGTTAAAGTCCTTAAGTTGGACATTTTGTGAGCTTTCTGTTATGGTGGCTTGTGCTTGAATTCATCCAGAAATCTCCACCAATGTTTGGATTGCCAACAGCCTCCAGGATCCCAAACTAGGCGCAGAAATCCTTCAAGTAAGTTAAAGCAAGTGACAAAGCCCCAAGAGTGTTGATTGCCACAATGAATTCCGGGGTCCCAAATCTTGCTCTTGCACCCGTCTTCTTGTTGATCATTATGATTCCATCCGGGTAGCAAGCAATCTGAATTCTCACTAAAGCGGCCAAACAACTTCCTAAACCTATTCAGTTGAGCTTTACACCAACCTTTGCATTTAAACTTTGAGCACACAACCATGTTGAACCTTGCTTGATAACTCCAACTACTAACCATCTTCATGTTACGCTTAATGCCATAAAGAGCTCTAAGCTGACCATCTGTTTCAAGTAAAGCATATTCAAGTGAGCTAATTAAGCTTAGAGATGAAAGATTTACCCACTTGAATGAAGGAATGGATGGTGATGGCTTTGGGGGAGAGGTCTCCAACAGCATTGGCAAGGTAATTTCCAGCTCCAGTCCCTTGAGTTCTTCCTTGTCAACTTCCACCTCCTTGCAAGTTTCTTCAATTTTAACCTCTTCCTCTTGGTAGCTTTCTTCCAATTTGATCTCTTCTTCATTGTTCACCAAGGGCATGGGAGGTTGTGCTTCTTCTTCTTGAATCTCCATCCCAAGTCCAATGGGAGAGGATTCAACTATAGATAAGAATTCATTAATGATTGAATCCATCTCTTGATCATCCCCTTCAAAGTCTTCAACCATGATATGCCTTGGAGGTTGTACACCCTCCTCAACATCAATTTCAAACTCCTTAGAAGGGGGCTCTATGACTTGAGTTTCCCATGGAAGTTCCGCATCTCCCAAGTCTTCAACTACTTCTTCCTCTTCAATGTTCACGACTTCCTCCAACTGTTCTAATACAAAGTCGTGCTGCTCACTGTCCACCGGAGTTTCTAGTGTCTCCTTCATGCTACGTTCTTCATTAGATTGTCCACATGAAGCCATGGGGGTTCCTTGAGTGTCCGAACGTCGGGAAGGTAGTCTATTTATCGCTTGATTCAATTGGTGAAGTGTGGCATGAAATTTTTCAAATGTTTCCTTGAGTTTCTCCCTTGATTCTTGGGGTGATGGATATGGACATGGTGCATAGGGAGGTGGTGGTTCTTGGGAGTAATTGGGTTGGAATTGGGGTGGATAAGGGTTAGGGTCATATGGAGGTGAATGGTGGTAGTTGGCTTGTGAGTGTGGTGGTTCAAAGCTGCGTTGAAGAGGTGGTTCATAGGTATATGGCGGGGCTTGTTGGTAATTACAAGTGGTTCCACCATATCTATCATCTTGGTATGCACCTCGGAATGGTTTCTGACTATAGTAATTTGGTGGGTGATGGTTATCACAAAAGGGTCCACCATAATTATTGTCTTGACATGCATTGTTGAATGGTCGTCGTCCATGGTAGTTTGGAGGTTGTTGTTGCCCAAAGGGTTGATCAGATCCTCGAGGCTCCTTCTATCTCTGATTGTTTTGACATTGATGCATGTTCCTGTTATAACTTCCATTCCTTTCAACATTATTAGAACCAAACTCAAAGCGACGGGGGTGAGAACAAATAGTAACTAATAAAAAATTAAAAATGAAAATAAAAACAAATTTAAATTAAAAAGGTTATTGAAATTTAAATTATGAAAATTAAATTTTGAATTTTGAAATTTTGAAATTTGAATTTTGAAAAATTCAACAATATAAGATAAAAATTTTAAAAAGATTTAAATTTTGAAAAGGTTTGAATCTTAAAATTTTAAATTTGGATTTTGAATTTTGGAATTTAAATATTGAAATTTGAAATTTGATTTTGAAATAAGATAAGATAAGATTTTGAAAAAGATATGATTTTTGAAAAAGATTTGAATTTTGAAATTTAAAACTAAGATAAGATAAGATAAAAATTTTAAAATAGAAATTTGAAAAAAAAAATTTCTATGCAAATTTCGAAAATTCAATTAAAATAAAGAGAAAAGATATTTTTGAATTAAATGAGGAAAGAGAAAAACAATAAAATGACACCAAACTTAAAATTTTTAGATCAAAACGGAGAAAACAACTAAGAACAACTTGAAGGTCAAGATGAACACGAAGAACAAATTTTTGAAAAAAAATTTTATAACTAAATAAAAACCAATAACCTCTTAATTTACGAAAAAGCAAAAATAAAAACAAAAATAAAAATAAATAAACAAGCAAAAAGAAAATATTTACAATAACCAATAATAAGGCACACGTTTGCAATTCCCCGGCAACGGCGCCATTTTGAAGAGAGAAATTTTGCGTGGTCTAGAATTCAGAATAAATTCCCGTTGCAAGTATAGATTCTATACCAACAAAAGTCCTTTCTTACAAATATTTTGGTTGTCACAAGTAACAAACCCTTTAAAATTGATAACCGAAGCATTCGAACCTCGGGTCATCTTCTCAAGGAACTGCAGGGAGGTATGTTCTTATTATTGGTTATGAGTCTTGTAAATTGGGGGTTTTGGAGTTTGGGCAATGGGCACATACATAATTATAAATTAAAGCAATAAAAATAAATAATAGATTTTATGTAATTAAATTAAAAGCCTTGATTAGGAGAGATTAATCGAAAGTTCTATTCTTGTTGGATTTTTCTCAAGATCAATTGATAATTGATGGTTGTTTCTACTTAGTCATCCTTTACCAAGTGAAGTAAAGGAAAGTCAAGTAAGTTGGGAGTCTACTTCTATTCACAAGTTCTAATCCTCCCCCTTGGAAAGGATTAGCGTTAGTGACTAGAGAGCCAGCCAACAATAAACCCAATTACAATTTAACTCTTGAGTAATTCAACTCAAGGGTCTCCAAATATCAATCAACTCCAAAATTAAGTTGGGATCTAATTTAGAACATCAATTAATAACAAACAATAGAAGAAGTGATAAATCTGAAGTACCTCAAATTGCATTAAATAAAAGAAATCAAGTCAAACATGAAAATTCATAAACCAAATTAGAAAAATAAATAAAAGGAACATTGAACCTGTGATGAAGAAGAAATCCTAAATCCTTTAAGAGGAATCCTAATCCTAAATCCTAAGAGAGAGGAGAGAACCTCTCTCTCTAAAAACTACATCTAAATTATGAAAAGTGAATGTATGAGCTATGATTATGAATGAATGGATTCCCCCACTTTATAGCCTCTAATCTGTGTTTTCTGGGCCAAAAACTGGGTCGAAAACAGCCTTCGCTGGAGAAGAAATCTGCCACGCTGATTTTTGCCACTACGACGCGTCCGCGTGGAGCACGCATTTGCATCGCCTAGCATTAGAGCAACTATGGCATATTATATATCAAATCGAAGCCCCGAACGTTAGCTTTCCAACGCAACTAGAACCGCATCATTTGGACCTCTGTAGCTAAAGTTATAGCCATTTGAGTGCAAAGAGGTCAGGCTGGACAACTTAGCAATTTCTCCAACTTGTTGTATTCCTCCCACTTTTGCATGCTTTCTTTCCATCCTCTGAGCCATTCTTGCCCTGTAATCTCTGAAATCACTTAACACACATATCAAGGTGATGAGAGAACTTTTACGTTGTCTAGAAATTTGCAGATAAATCCTCGTTGCAAGTATAGTTTCTAAACCAACAAAAGTCCTTTCATACAAACGTTTTGGTTGTCACAAGTAACAAACCCCTTTAAAATTGATAACCGAGTATTTAAACCTCGGGTCGTCTTCTCAAGGAACTGCAGGGAAGTATGTTCTTATTATTGGTTATGAAGATTGTAAATTAGGGTTTTGAAGATGAGGAACAAGTGATTTAAATTGAAATTAAAGTAAGTAAAAGACTGTAATTTAAATAAATAACTGTAAAACACACTTTTGGCAAGGTATGAGAAATTAGAAGTCCTATCCTAGTTATTCTTATCAATGATGATGAAAATTGAATCTTAATTCCACTTAGTTAACCTTTGCTAGAGTAAGGGAAGGTCAAGTGACTAATTAGTTAGATCCTCAAATCCTAGTTAATCCCTAAGGAAAGATTGGGATTATTGAAGTTCAATTCAATTAGCAAAGATAATGATTATCAATCATGTTTGAGTTTGATAACTCCTGAGTTACTGATTTCTTAACCAAGACCGAAAGGGGAAAAGTAAATCTACTGGAATAAAAATGTCTTCAGATTGGGGATAAAAGTAACATAAATAAAAAAAAGCAATATTAAACTGAAATACCTCAATTAACATTAATTCAAAGAGTAATCTGTAACATAGAAGAATTCATAATTAAATTGAGAACATAATAAAAAGGAATATTGAACCTGGTAAAAATAGATAATCCTGAAAGCGCATAAAATCCTAAATCTAAATCCTAATCCTAAAGAGAGAGGAGAGAATCTCCCTCTCAAAACTAAATTTAAATCATGGAAAACTAACTAATTGGAGACTCTCCTTGAATGGATGCGTTTCCCCACTTCATAACCTCTGGTCTATGCCTTCTAGACTTGGATTTGGGCCAAAAAGGGCTTCAAAAAACGCTGGGAGCGTTTTCTGCAATTTCTGGTACGTGGCCTCTGTCACGCGTCTGCGTGGGTCACGCGATTGCGTCATTCGGAGTTTTCCTTGTCACGCGGTTGCTTCAGTCATGCGGCCGCGTCATATGTGTTATGCTTGTGGCGCGCGATCGCGTCAGTCTTGCGGTCGCGTCGCTGTTGATTCGCACTGGCATGCGGCCGCGTCGCCCATGCGATCGCGTGGATGCCAGTTTCTTCAAAAACTCCATTTTGTGCTTTCCTTCCATTTTTGTATATTTCCTTTTCATCCTTTAAGTCATTCCTGTCTTAGAAGATCTGAAACTACTCAACACACGAATCACGGCATCGAATGGAAATAAAGGGTAATCAAAATGATTATTTTTAAGCATAGGAAACATGTTTTTTTCACATACGTCACATAATGAGGAAGGAAAACTAAACCATGCAATTAATATGAATTAGTGGGTGAAGGATTGAATAAATCACTCAAATTAAGCACAAGATATATCATAAAATATGGGTTTATCAACCTCCCCACATTTAAACAATAGCATCTCCTCATGCTAAGTCCAAGATAAAGAGTAAGTTAAGGTTAAAGTTTTTTATCCTTCCTTTCTATAACTTTGTTCTTCATCTAACCAATCAACAATTATAGAATATAGACATACCAAAGTCATGAGGTCTTTAATTAAGGTTGTAATGGGGCCAAGGTAAAGGTAAGGGTA
This sequence comes from Arachis ipaensis, assembly GCF_000816755.2. NCBI lineage: Eukaryota > Viridiplantae > Streptophyta > Magnoliopsida > Fabales > Fabaceae > Arachis > Arachis ipaensis. Next base: position 83,285,949 of record NC_029792.2, on the reverse strand, counting down.
TATGTATAAGGCTAAGTGAGTTAATTAAGCGAATCCTTGATTAGTCTAAGATCTCATCTAACATACATACTTTGTAAAGCAGAGCTTCTTTACCTATTTTCCCATATTTTCCCCACTTTTGATACATGCTCATATTTTAACTTTTGTCCCATGTGCATTTATTTTGCACTTGGGAAGTTCTTTTGTATCTCCTTTATTCAAATACTAAAAAATAATAATTTTTTTAATGCACATGGTAATTCAATTATTTGATTTTACATGAGCATGCTTCCCAAAATTTTTATTTGAATTATTTTATTCTTTTCAACTTTTCTACCTTTTGTTTTTATCATCCATGTTCCCAATAGGTTTCCCACACTTAAACAATTACACACTTTCTATCTTAAGCTAACCAAGCATTCAACTTGAGATTTTTATTTTATTTTTCTGCTTAAGGCTAGTATTGTGGTTTATAGAATAAGAGGGGGTTTAAAGGTTCAAGGGTGCTGACAAGGGTGATGTAAAAGGTAGGCTAATTTGGGATAAGTGAGCTAAAATCAAACAATGGCCTCAATCACTCTCTTGGTATGTATTTCTATTCTATAATCGGACATATAGATTAAAACAAAGTAAAAAATATCTTATGCTAAAAAGGGTAAACTATACTAATTAATCCACAATTTCTATAACTAATAAGTTAGAATTGCAACTAAACTAAATGGCTAAAATATGAACTAAAAATACAAAATGCAGAAATAGAGTAAAAATACATGAAAAGAGTAATGTATAAGTACTGGGAGAATAAAAATAAAAATAAAGAGAAAAATACAGAAAAATAGCAAAATAAAATGAAAGAGTCTGTAGTGGTTCACCAAAAAAATACGACAGAGATGGCGACCTCCCCACACTTAAAATGAAGCATCATCCCTGATGCTCACTCAAGCAGGGTGTGAAGGGGTGTCATCACTGGAAGGGTGGGTAGCTAGAGTCTCTGTGGTGGTGGTCTGAGGATCTGCCTGTTGCAGAGGAGGTGTTGACTGGATAGGGATCTCGGGGTCTATAGCCTGAATCTGAGGCGGAGCATCCTGATGTGATGCGGCCTGCTCTGTGCCTGCCTGCGCAGCCGCGCTTCGTGGATGGGTCTCTGCCTCGTGATCATCCGCCTCCTCCTCATATGCCTCGGATGGCGTGTCAGGCTCGGAGGGGATGTCGCCAGATCATATCATCAGCTTCAGGTGATCATAGCGTCGCTTGTTGTGATGCTCCATCTGGTCAAGCCATCAAAACAGGCGGTGCACTAGGTGATAGATGGGCTCTGAGGCAGGTGGAGGTGCAGTGGTGGTAGCAGGGGTAGCTGGGGTAGCTGTGGAAGAAGAGGGGCCGGCAGATGGTGTGGCTATCTCAGTAGTAGCAGTGAGGAATGGAGGTCTGTAGCCCAAAGCCAGAAAGTTCCTGCTGTGAGGGATAATCTTCTTGCATTCTGCAGCAGGTGGCTTCTCATCAGCATCCTCCTAAGGCACGTCAGCTCGACGGCCTAGTTGTGTAATCAGATAAGGAAAGGGTAGAGTGCCTCGGACGTGGACCCTGGCCATATAGTACCGGATAAAGCGTGGCAGGTACAGGTCCTTACCCTCCATCACACACCATAGGAGGGTGATCATAGCGGCAGGTATCTCTGTCTCATGGGTACTTGGTATGACAAAATTGCTCAGGATCTGGTGCCATAGCCGAGCCTCATCGTTTAAGTAAATCCGCTTGATTCCCTTTGGCATGGTGGTGTTCTGACCCATGATCCATGGAACGGTCGGGTCAAGGGCTATCCTGGCCTTGACTGCATCCCAATCAAATTTCATGAAGCACATATCCTCCTCAGCTCTTTGATAGCCATCCAGCTGATCAGATTTAGGCAGAAGCTTCAGAACATCCTCTCTGGCCTCTTCAGTGACCAGAATCTGCTTCCCCCTAAGGTTCACTGCATCTAGGGAAGTTTTGAAGTAATTACAGTAGAATTCCCTTACCCAAGATGCATTGACCTCAGTCAGATTTCTCTCCAAGAAGAACCAACCTCTTTGTTTGATTTGCACAGAGGTGTATTGCTGGAGTTTTTCTGGGATTTTCAAAGTCCTTTCCAGGTACAGGTTCCTGGAGGTTGCAAACACCGGATATTTCAGCTCACAGTATCGGTTTGCAAATCTAAGGGGATCAGTAGCAGAGAGTAGCTGGTCAGCCTTCTCCTGCGGGGTAAAGTATTTCTCCCACCAGGAGTCATCGTGCATGATATCCAGGATGGACATGGAGGATTCTCCTCTTTTACGTTTGCCAGTAGTTTCCTTTGTTTTTCCTTTTCTTTGGCTGGCAGACATCCTGAAAAATAAAAAACCAGGATATAATAAAAATAGAAAAACAAATAGGCAAATAATCAAAAGAAACACAAAGTGGCAAAGGAGCAATAGAAGAGGAAATTGAGTTTAAGTAAATTTGCATTTAAGGATTGTATAAGAGTTAGAATACTGAGAAAAAAAATGTAACAATCCAAAATGTACTTCCATTCAAGTTGATTAGAAAAAGTATCATCATGCCTTGGTTAGAATGTTAAAAAGAAAGTGAAAAACCAGAAGAGATGTTTTGAAGGGTTAGGTTTGGTTAGAATTTAAAAAAAAAAAGAGTTTAGGAAGTTAAAATTAGGGAATAAAAATGGATTAGAGTAAGTGACATGAGGATCAATTTCTAAATAACGAGAATTCACAAATTAAAGCAATAGATAACTCAAATTCAAACAAAGAAGTTAGGGATGACTCAAATGAAAATAGCAAAAAGTGGAATTGAATCATCTAAGATGCAATTTATAAACCAGGAAATTAAAAAGAATAAGAAAGCTTGCCCTGTCATTTAGCAATTGATTTGGTAAAAGCTGATTAAAGCAGAGTTCAAGTTTGCCAAAACCAAAGCAGGAATGAAAATCAAAACAATGTACAGAAATTTGGGCAGCATTCCGGCTAAAATTGGATGTTCCCGGAAAATAAATAGTAATCAGAATAGTTCATATGAATTAAAACAGATTGCAATTAAAGAGTATGAACAACAAAGAACATTTGCAATAGCAGCATGAACTTGAAGAACAGCATATGAACATTACTAACATACAGCAACAGCAGAATTGTGAAAATTATAAAACAAGAAACACGAACAGCGCAATTAAACAGGCCTAAATCCACTAACCACATCCTAAGCTACCTAACAACCTAAAATCCACTACAACATGCATATCTAACTAGCCTAAATATGAACATAAACAGAAACGGGGCGGCGGCGGTGGGTGGTGGTCGCGGAGGGGGGCAGTGGCGGTGGAGGGAGGAGGAAGAAGGAAGAAGAAGAAAGAAGGGGAAGGAGGAAGGGTTGGGGGCGCGAATGGTAGGGTTCGCGTGACTGGGGGGTTATAAATTTGAATCCACGCGATCACGTGGGGCACGTGGTCGCGTGGTTGGGCTGAAATGGTGGTTGACGCGATCGCATGAGTGGCGCAATCGTATGGAATAGCTAAAAAAGTGAATGACGCAATCGCCTGGGGTATGCGATCGCGTCACTGGAAATTGTGCTAAATGCACAATTCCAGCGTCATTTCAGCGCAACTCTCTGTCTCCTTTTAGGATGTTGTGTAATCCATGCGACGCGATCGCGTCGCTCACGCTGTCGCGTGGGATTGATGTTGTGCAAGTGACGCGATCGCGTCCCCTGACGCGATTGCGTAGGCGTTTTGTGCAAAACACACAATGGCCGCACGATTCCAGCCTAACTTTCTGGACGTTGGATGTTTACGCCGATCTCCAGATCACGCAGCCGCGTGAATGACGCGGACGCGTGGGGAGTGTTTTCGCAACTGGACGCGATCGCATGAATGATGCGGTCGCGTCGCGCACCCTTTTTTTTTTAAACTGGTATGCAATTATGCATTATGCAATGCGAATGAATAATATTCAGGTTCAATTGAAAAGAAAATAAAAATAAATAACACGAAATAAAACTGAAAAAGAAACGACCATACTATGGTGGGTTGTCTCCCACCTAGCACTTTTAGTTTAAGTCCTTAAGTTGGACATTGGATGAGCTTCCTGCTATGGTGGTTTATGCTTAAACTCGTCCATAAATCTCCACCAATGCTTGGAATGCCAATAGCCTCCGGGGTCCCAAACTAGGCATGTAAAGCTTCTGAGCAGCTTCAAATAGATTCTCAGGCTCCCGAGGTGACGAATATCAGAATAGATTCCAGGATCCCAAACTTGGCTTTTAAATCCACCTTCGTCTTGATCTATATTTTTCCATCCGGGTGGTTTAGAAATTAGATTCTCACCAGAATAACCAAACGTTTTCCGAGATCCATTTGATAGATCATGATGCCAATCCGCACACTTTGAGTTGAAGCGTGGGACCTTATTGAACTTTGTGCACCAGCTCTGAGCACGAGCCATTTCCCTCTTACTCTTAAAGCCGCAGAAAGCTCTAAGCTGGCCATCTGTTTCAAGCAAACCATATTCAAGTGGAAAAATAAAGCTAAAGGTTAAGGATTGTACCCACTTGAAGCTTGTATTGGATGGTAATGGCCTTGGGATAGGTGGTTCCAGTGGTTCTATGAGTTCTACTCCCTTGTGCTCTTCTGTGAAATTCTTCACTTCTTTGCAAGATTCTTCAAATGTATCCATGTCCTGATCAAAGCCTTCTATGTCTTCCTCGTCACTTAAGTCATAAACTGGAGGTTGAGAGAAATCTACCTCCGTATCATCTTCGTACTCGCTTGGGGAAGATTCTTCGATCTCAGAGAATTCACTCGCGGATGCAAGTTCATTACTAGAAGAACTTGACTTGAGATTATCATCATCAAGGAAAATTGCTTCTTGGATTATTCTGTCTAGTTTTTCATGAAATACCTGCCTTGGGGATTGTGCACTATCCTCCTTAGCATCAGTTGTAACGTCCTTGACAGAATTCTCCACAACTCTGGATTCCCATGGAAGTTCAGCGTCTCCTAAGTCTTCAACCAACTCTTCTTCTTGTATAATGACAGCTTCCTCTACTTGTTCTAGTACGAAGTCATGCTCTGTCTTGTCCACTGGAGTTTCTAATATCTCCTTCATGCTATGCCCTTCATTAGATTGTCCACATGGGGCTCTGGGAGGCCCTTGAATGTTCGAACGTCTAGAAGATAATTGACTTATTGCTTGCTCCAGTTGATGAAGGGTTGTTTGAAGTTGATCTACTGTTCCCTTGAGGCGAACTTCTGATTCTCGGGGTGATGGATTTGGACGTGGTACATTGGGAAGTGGTGGTGTTTGGGAGTAATTGGATTGGAATTGGGGTAAATGAGGATCATATGGTGGCGAATGGTGAAAAGGAGCTTGTGAGTGTGGTGGTTCAAGGTTGTGTTGAGAGGATGGCCTATAACCATAGGGTGGGGCTTGTTGGTAACTACAAGGTTGTCCATCATGTCTATTGCCTTGGTATGCATTGTAGAATGGTCTTTGTCCATGATATCTTGGAGGGTGTTGCTGCCTAAAGGGTTGATCAGATCCTCTTGGCTCCATCCATCTTTGATTGCTCTGACCTTGATGCATGTTCCTGTTATAACTTTCATTCCTTTCAACAATATTAGAACCAAACTCAAAGCGAGAGGGGTGAGAATTCATAGTAGCTAATGAAGATAAAAGAAGAAAATAAAAACAAATAAACACATAAAAGAAAAGTATTTAAAATAACCAATAATAAGGCACACGATTGCGATTCCCCGGCAACGGCGCCATTTTGATGAGAGAACTTTTGCGTGGTCTAGAAATTTGCAGATAAATCCTCGTTGCAAGTATAGTTTCTAAACCAACAAAAGTCCTTTCATACAAACGTTTTGGTTGTCACAAGTAACAAACCC
>NC_029792.2:83254777-83279981 GCF_000816755.2 Arachis ipaensis | reverse complement strand
TAGTTATCCTTATCAATGATGATGAAAATTGAATCTTAATTCCACTCAATTAGTCTTTACTTAAAGTAAAGAAAGGTCAAGTGACTAATTAGTTTGATCTTCGAATCCTAGTTAATCCCTAAGGAAAGATTGGGATTATTGAAGTTCAATTCAATTAGCAAAGATAACGATTATCAATCATGTTTGAGTTTGATAACTCCTGAGTTACTGATTTCTTAACCAAGACCAAAAGGAGAAAAGAAAATCTACTGGAATAAAAATGTCTTCAGATTGGGGATAAAAGTAACATAAATAAAAGAAAGCAATATTAAACTGAAATACCTCGATTAACATTAATTCAAAGAGTAATCTGTAACATAGAAGAATTCATAATTAAATTGAGAACATAATAAAAAGGAATATTGAACCTCATAAAAATAGATAACCCTGAAAGTGCATAAAATCCTAAATCTAAATCCTAATCCTAAAGAGAGAGGAGAGAATCTCCCTCTCAAAACTAAATCTAAATCATGGAAAACTAACTAATTGGAGACTCTCCTTGAATGGATGCGTTCCCCCACTTCATAACCTCTGGTCTATGCCTTCTAGACTTGGATTTGGGCCAAAAAGGGCTTCAGAAATCGCTGGGAGCATTTTCTGCAATTTCTGGTGCGTGGCCTCTGTCATGCGTCCGTGTGGGTCACGCGGTCGCGTCATTCAGAGTTTTTCTTGTCACGCGGTCGCTTCAGTCATTAGGCCGCGTCATATGTGTTTTGCTTGTGGCGCACGATCGCGTCAGTCATGCGGTCGCGTCGCTGTTGATTCGCGCTGGCATGCGGCCGCGTCGCCCATGCGATCGCGTGGATGCCAGTTTCTTCAAAAACTCCGTTTTGTGCTTTCCTTCCATTTTTGTTTGTTTCCTTTCCATCCTTTAAGTCATTCCTGCCTTAGAAGATCTGAAACTACTCAACACACGAATCACGCATCGAATGGAAATAAAGGGTAATCAAAATGATTATTTTTAAGCATAGGAAACATGTTTTTTTCACATACGTCACATAATGAGGAAGGAAAAGTAAAACCATGCAATTAATATGAATAAGTGGGTGAAGGATTGAATAAATCACTCAAATTAAGCACAAGATATATCATAAAATATGGGTTTATGACAAGGCATCTAATGGTAATAAGAGAGGATTAAACATAGGAAACTTAAGGCCAAAGAAGCATGTTTTCAATCAAAGCGCATAATTAGGAAGGAAAATGTAAAACCATGCAAATAGTATGAATAAGTGGGTAAAGAGTTGATAAATATCACTCAATTGAGCACAAGATAAACCATAAAATAGTGGTTTATCAAAGTCACAAAGCAAAGCTTTGGCAACACCAAACTTAAGAGTTTTGCTCGTCCTCGAGAAACTATGATCAATGGGGAAGAAGAATGTGGGATAAGTGGAGCTTCTGTGGGACCTCTTGGTCCTGAGAGGCTAGGGAATTCCATATTCCCTACTTCTCAGCATTGGCATTTGAATGCCCAAGAGGGCTTCCTCGCTGGTGTTCAACTTTAACACTCCACTTGGAGTGTTCTGTTTTCATTGCTGTAAAATCTGTCTCTTGACTGATACACATGATCATGACTCTAACAACTGAAAGAAAAAACAAAAAGAAAATAAATGGTTAAGTAAAGTTGGGTTTCCTCCCAACAAGCGCTCTTTTAAAGTCACTAGCTTAACCTTTAGCTCCTTACGGAGGTGAGTATGGGCTCAAATTTTTGCCTTGACAGTGAATTTTCTGCCTGTCCTCTCATGAATGAGCTCTACATGCTCTAGAGATAGGATACGGCTCACTATATGTGGTAGGACTGGATTCTTAGTGAAGACAACTCTCATGCTAAGTGAGAGGCCTTCAGTTGGGACTTTCTTATCCTTCCATCCTTTAGGTACTTTCTGTTTAGTACCTTTGTGCTTAGAGCTTGTTGAGGGATGCCCAACACCAAACCTAGAATTGATGTCTGGGGGCTCTGCAGAGCTCTGTACAGAAAGAGAGGGTTGGTACACTAGGTGTTGCATAGTTATCTCTCTTTTAGAGGGAGAATTGGGGTGAGGCATTTTAAATAAGATGTGGTCCTCCCCTAACTTTAGGGTTAGTTCTCCCTTAGCCACATCAATGATAGCATTGGCTATGGCTAGGAAAGGTCTTCCAAGGATGACACAATCATCCTCATCCTTTCCTATGTCCAAGACAATGAAGTTTGCAGGGATGTAGTGGTTTTTAACTCTAACCAAGACATCCTCCACTAAGCCATATGGCTTGTTCATGGTCTTGTCTACTATCTCTAAAGAGATGTGTGCAGCTTGTACCTCAAGTATGCCCAACTTCTCCATTACTGAGAGTGGCATGAGGTTAATGCTTGAACCTAGGTCACATAGAGCCTTTTCAAAGGTTATAATGCCTATGGTGCAAGGAATTAGAAAGTGTCCAGGATCTGGAAGTTTCTGAGGTAGCTCTTGCTGAACCAAAGCATGGAGTTCTTTGGTAAGCAGTGGAAGTTCTTCCTCTAGAGGCTTTGTACCAAATAGTTTGGCATTCAGGTTCATAAGAGCTCCTAGGTATCGAGAAACTTGCTCTTCCCTAGTGTCTTTATCCACACTTGAGGATGAGTAGTCATCAGAACTCATGCACTGTAGAAGTCTATTCAAAGGAACCTCAATAGTCTTTATGGTTTCCTTTAGTTCTGGGCTAGAGGGGACTTGAGTGGGATATAGGCACTCAAAGGGTGTGCTTTGACTGGCGTTCAATACCAGCTTTGTTAGCTTATTGGGAATTGAACGCCCTTGTTATCCACCCTGACTGGCGTCTAACGCCAGTCCCTCTAGTATTCTGGGCGTTGAACACCCAGCGGGGATGTCCTTGCTAGCGTTCAACGCCAGCTTCACTGGGCTAGTTGGCGTTGAACGCACAGTGAAGGCTTTTTCACTGGCGTTCAATGCCTTTCCAATCTCCTCCAATTTGGCCTCTGCCTCTATGATTATGGCCTTACACTCTTCTCTAGGATTGACCTCAGTATTACTGGGAAGAGTGTCTGGGGGAGTCTCAGGGATCCTCTTGCTCAGTTGACCAACCTGTACCTCCAAATTTCTAATGGAGGACATTGTTTCATTAATGAAACTATGAGTGGTCTGAGTGAGGCTGGAGACTAGAGTGGCTAAGTCAGAAAGACTCTGCTTAGAGGTCTCCATATTCCCTTGAGAAGATTAAAATGGTGGTCTGTTACTGAACCTATTCTGGTTCCTACCACCTTGATTGAAACCTTGCTGAGGTTTCTGTTGATCCTTCCATGAGAGGTTAAGATTGTTCCTCCATGAAGGGTTGTAACTGTTTCCATAGGGTTCTCCCTTGTAATTCACCTCCTCCATGGTGGGTTGATCAGGATCATAAGCTTCTTCTTCAGTAGAAGCTTCCTAATTACTGCCAACTGCAGTTTGTATCCCAGTGAGATGTTGAAAGATCATGTTGACCTGTTGGGTCAGGATCTTATTCTGAGCCAGAATGGCATTCAGAGTCTTAACTTCATGAACTCCTTTCTTCTGAGAGATTCCATGGTTTACAGGATTCCTCTCAGAGGTGTACATGAACTGGTTGTTTGCAACCATCTCAATGAGCTCTCTTGCTTCTGCAGGTGTTTTCTTCAAGTGGAGAGATCCACTTGCAGAGCTGTCCAATGAAATTTTGGACATCTCAGACAGACCATCATAGAACATGCCTATAAGGGACCATTCTAAGAGCATGTCAGGAGGACATCTCCTGATCAGTTTCTTGTATCTTTCCCAAGCTTCATAGAGGGATTCACCTTCTCTTTGTATGAAGATTTGAACTTTCACTCTAATCTTGCTCATCTTTTGAGGAGGAAAGAACTTAGCCAGAAAAGCATTTATAAGCTTTTTCCAAAAGTCAAGACTCTCTCTTGGTTGGGCTTCCAACCAAAACTTAGCTCTGTTTCTTAAAGCAAAAGGAAAAAACATCAGCTTATAGACTTCAGGATCAACTCCATTAGTCTTTACCGTATCACAGATATGTAAGAATTCTGCCAAGAACTGATGTGGATCTTCCAATAGAAGTCCATGGAATTTGCAGTTTTGCTGCAGAGAAAGACTAACTGAGGCTTAAACTCAAAATTGTTAGCTCCAATGGCAGGTACAACAATGCTTCTGCCATAAAAGTCAGAGGTAGGCATGATGAAGTCACCAAGGACCTTTCTAGGCTCCTCTTGTGGTTCGGCCATATCCTCCAATTCTTCTTTAAAACTTTCTGAAAGGTCTCTTCTGGAATGTTGTGCTTTAGCTTGTTGTAAACGCCTCCTCAGAGTCTTTTCAGGTTCAAGATCAGGAGTCAAGAGGGGTTCTTTATCCCTGTTCCTGGTCATAAACAAGAAGAAAAGAAAAGAGGAATAGAGACTATGCCAATAGACAAGAAGCATGAGCCTGCAGACTTCAGGATTAACTCCATTAGTTTTTATAGTATCACAGATCTATAAGAACTCTGCTAAGAATTGATGTGGATCTTCTAGTAGAAGTCCATAGAATTTGCAGTTCTGCTGCAGAAGAGAGACTAACTGAGGCTTAAGCTCAAAATTGTTAGCTCCAATGGCAGGTACAACAATGCTTCTGCCATAAAAGTCAGAGGTAGGCATGATGAAGTCACCAAGGACCTTTCTAGGCTCCTCTTGTGGTTCGGCCATATCCTCCAATTCTTCTTTAAAACTTTCTGAAAGGTCTCTTCTGGAATGTTGTGCTTTAGCTTGTTGTAAACGCCTCCTCAGAGTCTTTTCAGGTTCAAGATCAGGAGTCAAGAGAGATTCTTTATCCCTGTTCCTGGTCATAAACAAGAAGCCAAGAAAAAAAGAAAAATAGAAAAGAAGAAAGCTTTTTGTGCCAATTGGCAAGAAGCTCCTCCTTAAAATTATAAGTAAAGAAAGAAGAAGAAGATAAAAATTAAAAAAAATAAAAATAAATAAATAAATTACATTGGAAATAATAAAGAAGAGTAAATAAAAAGAAGTGAAGATGGAAAGGGAATCACAAGAGAGCTTTTTGTGCCAATTGGCAAGAAGCTCCAAGTGAGATGTGAAGAAGAAAGGAAAGAAGATAAAGAATTGTAGGCAAAGAGTCGATTAAAGTAGAGTTGAATGAATAGAGATGAGAAGAGAAGAACTATAAATAGAAAAAGTAAATAAGAATTAAAATATTTTTATTTTTATTTAACTAATTAATTAATTTTTTTCGAAAATTATGTTAATAATTTAAAAATATTTTAAAATTTAAATGTTGATTTTCAAAAAATAGAAGGGAGAGAAAAGAGAGGAATTTTCGAAAATAGAGAGAGATGAGAGTTAGTTAGGTGGTTTTGAAAAAGAAGAAAGAGAAGATGGAGATATTTTTTCGAAAATTAAGAGGAGAGAGAGTTAGTTAGGTGGTTTTGAAAAAGAAGAGAGAGAGAAAGAAGAAGATATTATTTTCGAAAATTAAGGAGGGAAGAGTTAGTTAGGAGGTTTTGTAAAAGATGAGAGAGAAGAAGAGAGATATTTTTGAAAATTAAGGAAGAGAAGAGTTAGTTAGGAGGTTTTAAAAAAAGGAAAAGTCTAGGGGGCCAGCAACTTTGTTAAATTCTGGCCAACATGTAACCAGCAAAGAAAAGTGAGCCATTGGATGAAATCTCACACACATCTCACACCATTAAAACTATCATTGATGGCTATTTGATGGCTACAAATCACAAAGTTAAAAAGTTTTGAAAAAGATATGATTTAAAAATTAGAGGTTAGAAAAGATAAGATAAGAAACAAAAAAGATAAGATTAGTAAATTAATTTTAAAAAATATTTAATTTTTTTTTAAAATTTGAAATTTGAAAAAGATAAGATGAGATGTTTGAATTTTGAAAAAGATACGATATGATTTTGCAAAAGATAAGATTTTATTTTTGAAAAAGATATGATTTTTACTTTTGAAAATTTTGATTTTTGAAAATTTGACAACTAAGATAAGATAAGATAAAATTTTAAAATCAAAATCTGATTTTTTTTTTTTTGAAAAATTTCAAAAATTATGTTAGAAATTAGCTAGAAAAGATATTTTTTTATTTTTTGAATTTTATTATGAAAGAGAAAAACACAAAAAAGACACAAGACTTAAAATTTTTAGATCTAGCACCTCTTTATTTTCGAAAATTTGGAGGGAAACACCAAGGGACACCAAACTTAAAAATTTTAAGATCAAAACACATGCAAGACTCAAGAACACTTTGAAGACGAACAAGAACACGAAGAACAAAATTTAAAGACTCAAGGAACTCAAGGACATAACAAGAACACCAAACTTAAAATTTTTAGAAAACCAAGAAGGAATTTTCAAAAAATATAAAGAAAACCAAAAGAAAACACAAAACTTAAAAATTTGAACAAGATTTAACCAAAGAAAAATTATTTTTGAAAATTTTAGAAAGAAAGACTCAAGGAAAACGTGAAACTCAACAAGAACAAACACAAAAGACTCAAACAAAGAACAAAAATTAAACAAAGAAAATAAAAAAATATTTTTGAAAAGATTTTTGAATATTTCGAAAATTTGAAGAAGAAGAAAACAAAAATTAAAAACTCAATTAAAATAATGTAAAATAAACTTACTTGATCCAAGGAGCAAAACAATCCGGCAGTTTGTCCAAACTCAACAATCCCCGGCAATGACGCCAAAAACTCGGTGCGCGTGTACGCAAAACCCACACTATTTCGTACAGCAGCAGTACCAGCAAGTGCACTGGGTCGTCCAAATAATACCTGAGCGAGTCAGGGTCGATCCCACGAGAATTGTGCCTTGAAGCAAGCTATGGTTGTTTTGCAGGTCTTAGTCAGGCGGAATCATAAGAAGTTAACTATTAGGAATTATATGCTGGGAATAGAGTTGAGAGTTGGAGTTACTTTGTCTTTCTGAAGTAACTCTGGTGCTATTGCCTTCTTTGCTTGTGAATGATCTTCTTCTATGGCAGGCTGTAAGTGATCAAAGCCATTGCTCGTGGTCATTGATCTCCTCTGCTACAGGTTGAACACGGCCATGGCCATTGGCCGTGGTTACTCAATCTGATGAAGGGTGAAGCGCATAGCAGTCCATTCTCTTTGCGATCCTACTCAAAACGCGACGGACAAGGTCGAATCTTCCGGATCAGAGAACGCTGCTTCTTTAGATTCTATCTTATACCACGGAGACCCTAATCTCCACGGAGATTGGCTGAATTGGTGTCTCGAGAAGTCCCCAACGAAGTCGTGGATTAACTGTCTGAGAGATGTATAAACATAGCTGTTGGCTCGTGCTTTTCTTCCAAGTACTCACACGAACCCAAGTAGACATGAGTGTTTGTCAGGCACGTTCGTCTTAATGTGATGAATAGAGCTAATTTGTCAGATCATCCTGCTCACCATGATGAAGATCGGAATATACATCTTAGAGATAGATCAAACACGGATCGAAGAAGAAACAATAGTACTTTTATTAATTCATAGGACTCAGCAAGGCTCTTCCTCTCAACCTAGGAGGTTTAGAAACTCATACTGAAGGTAAAACAATGGAAAAACGTAAAAATGGCAGACCTCCCTCAGCGGGAGGTGTAAAAGGTTCTAAAATCTCTAAGTGTGTACGAATTACATAAATAAGATCCCTTAAATACTAAACAGATGACTAGTAAGGGTAAAACAGTCTACTTAGTGCTAAAATCCACTTTTAGGGCCCACTTGGTGAGTGTTTGGGCTGAGCTTTGATGAGATCCACGTGCCATGAGGCTCCTGGGGCGTGGAACACCAGCTAGGGGGTCCTCTCTAGGCCTTTGGATGTTGGGCTCTGCTCTTTGGGCGCTGGACACCTGGAAGGGGGCAGGAAGCTGGCGTTGGACGCCAGTTTTGAGCCTTCTAATCCGAAGCAAGGTATGGACTATTATATATTGTTGGAAATCTCTAGAAGTAAGCTTTCCATAGCCATTGAGAGCGCTCCATGTGGACTTCTATAGCTCCAAAAAAGCTCTTCCGAATACAAGCAGGTCAGATCTAAACAGCATCTACAGTGCTTTCTCTGTCTCTGAATCAAATTTCTGCTCCAGCTCCGCAATTTCAGCCAGAAAATACTTGAAATTACCCAAAAATACAAAAGCTCATCTTAGAATCCAAAAATATGATTTTAAGACTAAAATCTATAAAAACTTAGTAAAAACTAAACAAAATCTACTAAAAACTATATGAACATGATGTCAAAAAGCGTATAAAATATCCGCTCATCATACTCTCTAGAGTACATGAAAACAAAATTTATTCCTCATGTGTTGGCTAAAATTAGACTCAATGCCAATCATGTAATCATCACCACAAATTTTGAATAGGCGAATTGTAAAACCCTAACTTTTAGCACCTTATGATCGTACTAAAAGTCCGAGCGCTACTAACCTCTATTCCTTTAATTGTTTAGTATGTTTATTTAATATTGAGGCTTCGCGAATACAAAACGAAACTTTAATTAAGAAAAAGAAATAGTTTTTGCTTTCACTTGCTTAATCACAAAGATATATATATTCACATAGCATGATATACATAGACTTATTCAAAGACCTTCAAATACAATTCCTACCCCTGTAATAAAACCAAAACAATAAATGATGAGGGTAAAATAAAATCTAACAACTCAACTTATAAATATAATCTTCTATGCTCTTGTAGCTCCGCACTAAACTTTCGCACCTGTAGCTAAAAGGGGGTAGAAAAAGGGTGTAAGAACTGGAGAGTTCTTAGTAGGGTTGGGGTGTATAGTTATACTCATTTTATTACGATAGCCAACAACAGTGGACAATAGAATACATTTAGACTTAACAAACAAATGACACAGAAATCAAGAAATCATATAGCACGCCCACAATCACAAGAAACACACTCACAAACAAATATGAGCAAACAGGTATGATGCATGTCTATCCCTCTTGCAGGTAATGAGCTCATCTGTCGGTTTCGACCCGCTCCTGACGCAACTTAGCAACCTTTGTCTGAGTTTAGTTTACAGTGTCATAACCTCTGTAAGCAACCTCTGTCTTACAGGTGCGACTCTCTTGCGCCGATGTATGCAAACATAACCTTTGTAAGCAACCTCTGTCTTACAGGTGAGGCTCTCTCTAGTCAATGTATGTAGCGATAACCTCTGTAAGCAACCTCTGTCTTACAGGTGCGACCATTCCTTCGATTAGGTGATGTATCTCTGGAAGCAAATCTCGATGGACTCACCACCATATCTTTGCTCGTTTTCAGCAGATACATAATCATCTTAGCTCATTCTTTCTTTCATTTCTTTTATTCCTACTCTCTGCTCTCCTATGGCAGAGGTTCTTTAGATTCTTTTAATCTTTTCTCTCTGCTCTTCTGTGGCAGAGATTTCTTTAATATTTTTCTTTCCTTTTCTTTTTTTTCTTCTTTCTTTCTTATCGTTCATAATATAAATCATCCTCACATTGTTCCCTCGCCTTTCCCTAAGTGTCTTATGAAAAATAATTATAAAGTTCTTTAATTAAGTCTGCGTTCTCTAAAGCTTTTAGGATTACTTTGCTTGCTTGCTTACTCATTAATATTACACACCACTTGTTTTCATATTTATAAAAACAACTCTAATCTTTTATAAAATATCCATTTTACCCCTGAAAAATACAATTTAATTATTAATCTTTCTCTTAAATCAAAACCAAAACCTTTAACCCCTTTCCTTTCAAAATATTACTTTTATTTTAATCCGTTCTCGAGTTTCTCGGTTACCGATTCTTCGTAACTTTTAATTTAATCCCTCGACCATCAAATCTCACCAAATTTATACTTTATTTTTAACGATATTCCAGCCCAAAATTCACCAAAATACCCCAACTGGCTGTTCATATATAGCCGAACCAACAAATCACAATCAACAATAATAATTCAACCAAATTAACTCATTCAAATTCAAACAATAATCAACCAAATCAATATTCACTTATCAAATTCACATTTAATTATTATAAAGTTACCAAACCCTACCTCCACACAAAATCAAAACCACAGAAACTCTGGAGAAGCTTTTCGACTGAGCTGCTGAAGAAGAAAATATCCAGAATCGTCTGTACTTCCTAGAACTCCAATTAACCAAACTCAAGAGATAGGAGAGTAACATCACCGTCGACTTCCACTGATCTAAAGTAACACCAACATGTAGAGGAAGAGGATATAAACAGTTTTACTAAATTAGATTTTTTATTAAAATTACGGATCACAAAAAATCAAAAGCAAAAATTCAAAGGTTTTACGATTTTTCTCACCCACACTCTCGGTCTCTCTTTATTTCTTTTCCAAGTGCAGTTCGGTGACGAAGGAAGGGAAATAAAGATGAATAAAGGATAATGGTGAAACTTGAGGATTTGTGGCTTAACGTGTTATTAGGTGTCAAAAGAATAATAAAGTAATCAAAACATGTATGCATTATTACATGTTTTATTTCAAACTCTTTTACTTTATTCCCTTAATGGTTTCCGTTGGTTGAATAACATTTACATCAATAATAAAAGTTCAGCAACATAAATTGTTATTACCAATAAAAAAGATTAACCTAATAATTAGCAACTACAATTTAAATTATAAATTATTAATTACTAACCAAACTAAGAACACAATAACAATTAGAATAGAAAAAATAAAAAATATAGAGGTCCATTACTTTATTTTTGTCGAAAGAGAGTGAAAAAAAGAGTATAATACTAATGATTCGTGGACGCTTACTGGTACACGAAATCGTGATCACACACTTCTTCACAACTCTGTGCAGCTGACCAGCAAGTGCACTGGGTCGTCCAAGTAATACCTTACGTGAGTAAGGGTCGATCCCACGGAGATTGTCGTCTTGAAACAAGCTATGGTCTTCTTTGTAAATCTCAGTCAGGCGAATTCAAATAGTTATGAGATTTTGATAATTAAAATATAATTAAAACAGAAAATAAGATAGAAACACTTATGTAATTCATTGGTGGGATTTCAGATAAGCGTATGGAGATGCTTGCTGCTTCTGAACCTCTGCTTTCCTATTGCCTTCATCCAATCATTCATACTCCTTTCCATGGCAAGCTGTATGTTGGGGGATCACCGTTGTCAATGGCTACCGTCTGTCCTCTCAGTGAAAATGGTCCAAATGCGCTGTCACCGCACTGATAATCATCTGTCGGTTCTCACACATGTTGGAATAGGATCCATTGATCCTTTTGCGTCTGTCACTACGTCCAACACTCGCGAGTTTGAAGCTCGTCACAGTCATCCCTTCCCAGATCCTACTCGGAATACCACAGACAAGGTTTACACTTTCCGGATCTCAGGAATGGCCGCCAATAATTCTAGCCTTACCACGAAGGTTTTAATCTTAGATTAGAAACCCAAGAGATACACATTCAAGCTTGTTTTCATGTAGAACGGAAGTGGTTGTCAGGCACGCGTTCATAAGTGAGAATGGTGATGGGTGTCACATAATCATCACATTCATCATGTTCTTATGTGCGAATGAATATCTTAGAATAAGAATAAGCATGAATTGAATAGAAAAACAGTAGTACTTTGCATTGATTCATGAAGAACAGCAGAGCTCCACACCTTAATCTATGGGGTGTAGAAACTCCACCGTTGAAAATATATAAGTGATAATGGTGGTCATTGGCTTCGGTCCCAGAGGGGGAACCATAATAACCAAGATGAAAATACAATAGTAAAAGGTCCTATTTATAATGAACTAGTAACCTAGGGTTTACAGAAATGAGTAAATGATACAGAAACCCACTTCTGGGCCCATTTGGTGTGTGCTTGGGCTGAGCATTAAAGCTTTCACATGTAGAGACTTTTCTTGGAGTTAAACACCAGCTTTGGTGCCAGTTTGGGCGTTTAACTCCAGCTTTTATGCCAGTTCTGGCGTTTAACGCCAGAATAGGGTAGAAAGTTGGCATTCAAACGCCAGTTTACGTTATCAAAACTCGGGCAAAGTATAGCCTATTATATATTGCTGGAAAGCCCAGGATGTCTACTTTCCAACGCAATTAAGAGAGTGCCAATTAGACTTCTGTAGCTCTAGAAAATCCACTTCAAGTACAGGGAGGTCAGAATCCAACACCATCTGCAGACCTTTTTCAGTCTCTGAATCAGATTTTTGCTCAAGTCCCTCAATTTCAGCCAGAAAATACCTGAAATCACAGAAAAATACACAAACTCATAGTAAATTCCATAAATGTGATTTTTATTTAAAAACTAATAAAAATATAATAAAAAGTAATTAAACCATACTAAAAACTACCTAAAAACAATGCCAAAAAGCGTATAAATTATCCGCTCATCACAACACCAAACTTCAATTGTTGCTTGTCCCCAAGCAACTAAAAACAAAGTAGGATAAAAAGAAGAGAATATACAATAAATTCTGAAAACATCTATGAAGATCAGTCTTAATTAGATGAGCGGGGCTATTAGCTTTTTACTTCTGAACAGTTTTGGCATCTCACTTTATCCTTTGAAGTTCAAAATGATTGGCATCTATAGGAACTCAGAATTCAGATAGTGTTATTGATTCTCCTAGTTCAGTATGTTGATTCTTGAACACAGTTACTTTATAAGTCTTGGCCGTGACCCTAAGCATTTTGTTTTCCAGTATTACCACCGGATACATAAATGCCACAGACACATAACTGGGTGAACCTTTTCAGATTGTGACTCAGCTTTGCTAGAGTCCCCAGTTAGAGGTGTCCAGAGCTCTTAAGCACACTCTTTTTGCTTTGGACCACGACTTTAACTGCTCAGTCTCAAGTTTTCACTTGACACCTTCACGCCACAAGCACATGGTCAGGGACAACTTGGTTTAGCCTCTTAGGCCAGGATTTTATTCATGTGGGCCCTCCTATCCACTGATGCTCAAAGCCTTGGATCCTTTTTATTTTACCCTTGCCTTTTGGTTTAAAGGGCTATTGGCTTTTTCTACTTGCTTTTTCTTTTTCTTTCTTTTTCTTTTATTTTTTTGCCATTTTTTTCTGCAAGCTTTTCACTGCTTTTTCTTACTTCAAGAATCAATTATATAATTTTTCAGATTATCAAATAACATTTCTCCTTTTTCATCATTCTTTCAAGAGCCAACAATTTTAACATTCATAAACAACAAATTAAAAAATATGTACTGTTCAAGCATTCATTTAGAAAACAAAAAAGTATTGCAACCATATCAAAATAATTAAACTACTTTAAAATTCAAAATTCATGTACTTCTTGTTCTTTTTCAATTAAAAACATTTTTCATTTAAGAAAGGTGATGGATTCATAGGACATTCATAGCTTTAAGGCATAAACACTAAGACACTAATGATCATGTAGTAAAGACACAAACATAGATAGCACATAAAGCATAGGGAACGAAAAACAGAAAAATAAGAGCAAGGAAATTAAAGAACGGGTCCACCTTAGTGATGGCGGCTGGTTCTTCCTCTTGAAGATCCAATGGAATGCTTGAGCTCCTCAATGTCTTTTTCTTGCCTTTGTTGCTCCTCCCTCATGGCTCTTTGGTCTTTTCTGATTTCATGAAGGAAGATGGAATGCTCTTGGTGTTCCACCCTTAGTTGTCCCATGTTGGAACCTAATTCTCCTAGGGAGGTGTTAATTTGCTCCCAATAATTTTGTGGAGGGAAGTGCATCCCTTGAGGCATCTCAGGGGTTTCATGATGAAGAATTTTCTCATGCTCTTGTTGAGGTCCATGAGTGGGCTCTCTTGCTTGCTCCATCCTTTTCTTAGTGATGGGCTTGTCCTCTTCAATGAGGATGTCTTCCTCTATGTCAATTCCAGCTGAATTGCAGAGGTGACAAATGAGATGAGGGAAGGCTAACCTTGCCAAAGTAGAGGACTTGTCTGCCACCTTGTAAAGTTCTAGGGATATAACCTCATGAACTTCTACTTCCTCTCTGTTCATGATGCTATGGATCATGATAGCTCGGTCTATAGTAACTTCAGACCGTTTGCTAGTGGGAATGATTGAGCGTTGGATGAACTCCAACCATCCTCTAGCCACGGGCTTGAGGTTACGCCTTCTTAGTTGAACCGGCTTGCTTCTTGTGTCTCTCTTCCATTGAGCGCCTTCCACACAAATGTCCATAAGGACTTGGTCCAACCTTTGATCAAAGTTGACCCTTCTAGTGTAAGGGCGTGCATCTCCTTGCATCATGGACAAGTTGAATGCCAACCTTACATTTTCTGGACTGAAATATAAGTATTTCCCCCGGACCATTGTAAGCCAATTCTTTGGGTCTGGGTTCGTACTTTGATCATGGTTTTTGGTGATCCATGCATTGGCATAAAACTCTTGAACCATTAATATCCCGACTTGTTGAATGGGGTTGGTGAGAATTTTCCAACCTCTTCTTCGAATCTCATGTCGGATCTCCGGTATTCACTCTTTTTGAGCTTGAAAGGGACCTCAGGGATCACCTTCTTCTTGGTCACAACTTCATAGAAGTAGTCTTGATGGACCTTTGAGATGAATCTCTCCATCTCCCATGACTCAGAGGTGGAAGCTTTTGCCTTCCCTTTCTTCTTTCCAAAGGTTTCTCTGGTCTTAGGTGCCATGAATGGTTATGGAAAAATGAAAAGCAATAATTTTACCACACCAAACTTAGAAGGTTTGCTCGTCCTCGAGCAAAAGAAGAAAGAAGAGAGTAGAAGAAGAAGAAATAGAGGAGATGGAGGGGGTTTAGTGGTTCGGCCAAGGGGAGAACTAGTGTTTATGATGTGTGAAAATGAAGGAGTGAAGAGGGGTTTATATAGGAGTGGAGAGAAGGCTAGGGTTCGTGTATTAGGGGTTGGGTTTGGGAGGGAAAGGATTTGAATTTTGAATTGTGAGGTGGGTTGGGTTTTTGGGGTGGAGTGGTGGAGGTGATTGGTGAAGTGGTGATGGGGAAGAGAAGTGGAGGTGATTGGTAAGGGGTATTTGGGGAAGGGTGTTATTGAAAAGTGTGAAGAAGAGAGAGAGTGAGTTGAGGTAGGTGGGGATCTTGTGGGGTCCACAGATCCTGAGGTGTCAAGAATTTCTCATCCCTGCACCATGTTGGCGTGTAAACGCCCCTTGGGGTGCCAATCCTGGCGTTAAACGCCAGGTTGCTGCCCATTTCTGGCGTTTAATGCCAACTTTTCTTCCCTTTCTGGCGTTTAAACGCCAGCTTGTTGCCCTTTTCTGGCGTTAAAAGCCAGCTTTATGCCCCCTTTCTAGCGTTAAACGCCAGTCTGGTGCCCTTTTCTGGCGTTAAACACCCAGAATGGTTCCAGACTGGGCGTTTAACGCCCATTCTGCTACCCTTAAATGCCAGTAAGATCGTCCTCCAGGGTGTGCTATTTTCAATGCTGTTTTTCATTCTGTTTTTATTTTTTCAATTATTTTTGTGACTTCACATGATCATCATCCTAAAGAAAATATAAAATAACAAAAGAAAATAAAAATTTAATATAGATAGATAAAAATTGGGTTGCCTCCCAACAAGCGCTTCTTTAATGTCAATAGCTTAACAGTGGGCTCTCATGGAGCCTCACAGATACTCAGAGCATGATGATGGCCTTCCAACACCAAACTTAGAGTTTGAATGTGGGGTCTCTGTTTGACTCTGCATTGAGAGAAGCTTTTCATGCTTCCTCTCCATGGTTACAGGGGGAGGTCCTTGAGCCTTAAACATAAGGTGGTCTTCATTTATTTGAAGGACCAATTCCCCTCTGTCAACATCAATCACAGCTTTTGCTGTGGCTAGGAAGGGTCTGCCAAGGATGATAGATTCATCTATACTCTTCCCAATGTCCAAGATTATGAAGTCAGCAGGGATGTAAAGGCCTTCAACTTTTACCAAGACATCCTCTACAAGTCCATAAGCCTGCTTCCTTGAATTGTCTGCCATCTCTAGTGAGATTCTTACAGGTTGCACCTCAAGGATCCCTAGCTTCTCCATTACAGAGAGGGGCATGAGGTTTATACTTGACCCTAGGTCACACAGAGCCTTTTCAAAGGTCATGGCGCCTATGGTACAGGGTATTAAGAATTTTCTGGGGTCTGGTTTCTTCTAAGGTAATTTCTGCCTAACCAAGGTATTCAGTTCATTGATGAGCAATGGAGGTTCATCCTCCCAAGTTTTATTACCAAATAACTTGGCATTCAGCTTCATGATTGCTCCAAGGTACTTAGCAACTTGCTCTTCAGCAATATCTTCATCCTCTTCAGAGGAAGAATACTTATCAGAGCTCATGAATGGCAGAAATAGGTTCAATGGAATCTCTATGGTCTCTATCTGAGCCTCAGATTCCTCTGGTTCCTCATTAGGGAACTCTTTGGAGGCCAGTGGACGTCCATTGAGGTCTTCCTCAGTGGAAATCACTGCCTTTCCCTCCTCTACAGGTTCGGCCATGTGGGACGTGTTTATGGCCTTGCACTCTCTCTTGGGATTCTCTTCTGTATTGCTTGGGAGAGTACTAGGACGGAGTTCAGTAACTTTCTTACTCAGCTGACCCACTTGTGCCTCCAAATTTCTAATGGAGGACCTTGTTTCAGTCATGAAACTTAGTGTGGTTTTAGATAGATCAGAGATTATGGCTGCTAAGCTAGAGAGACTCTGCTCAGAATTCTCTGTCTGTTGCTGAGAAGATGATGGAAAAGGCTTGCTATTACTAAACCTGTTTCATCCACTATTATTATTGTTGAAGCCTTGTTGAGGCTTCTGTTGGTCCTTCCATGAGAGATTTAGATGATTTCTCCATGAAGGATTATAGGTGTTTCCATAGAGTTCTCCCATGTAATTCACCTCTTCCATTGCAGGGTTCTCAGGATCATAAGCTTCTTCTTCAGAAGATGTTTCTTTAGTTCTGCCTAATGCAGCTTGCATTCCAGACAGACTCTGAGAAATCATATTGACTTGCTGAGTCAATATTTTATTCTGAGCCAATATGGCATTCAGAGTATCAATCTCAAGAACTCCTTTCTTTTGAGTTGTCCCATTATTCACAGGATTCCTTTCAGAAGTGTACATGAATGGTTATTTGCAACCATTTCAATGAGTTCCTAGGCTTCTTCAGGCATCTTCTTCAGATGAAGAGATCCACCAGCAGAGTTGTCCAATGACATCCTGGACAGTTCAGACAGACCATCATAGAATATGCATATGATGCTCCATTCTGAAAGCATACCAGAAGGACACCTTCTGATCAATTACTTGTATCTTTCCCAAGCTTCATAGAGGGATTTGCCTTCCTTCTGTCTGAAGGTTTGGACTTCCACTCTAAGCTTACTCAATTTTTGAGGTGGAAAGAACTTTGCCAAGAAGGTATTGGCCAGCTTTTCCCAAGAGTTCAAGCTGTCCTTAGGTTGTGAGTCCGACCATGTCCTAGCTTTGTCTCTTACAGCAAAAGGGAAAAGCATAAGTTTGTAGACCTGAGGGTCAACCCCATGAGTCTTAACAGTGTCACAGATTTGCAAGAAGTCAGCTAAAAACTGATGAGGATCTTCCAATGGAAGTCCCTGATACTTGCAATTCTGCTGCATTAGAGAAACTAATTGAGGCTTAAGCTCAAAGTTGTTGCTTTAATTGCAGGAATTGAGATGCTCCTTCCACAGAAGTCAGAAGAGGGTGCAATAAAGTCACCAAGCATCTTCCTTGCATCTCCACCATTGTTGTTGGGTTCGGCCATGTTTGTTTTGTCTGCTTCCTTTTCGAAAATTTCTGTTAGGTCCTCTCCAGAGAGTTGTGCTTTAGCTTCTCTTAGCTTTCTCTTCAAGGTCCTTTTAGGTTCAAGATCAGCTTCCACAAGAATACCTTTATCTTTGTTCCTACTCATATGATAGAGAAGAAGACAAAGAAAGTATGGAATCCTCTATGTCACAGTATAGAGATTTCTTAATGTGTCAGAGGAAAAGAAGAATGGAAGGATGAGGTAGAGAGGAGAATTCGAACTTATGAAGAAGGAGAGAGTCCGAATTGCTAATTGAGGAGGAGTGTTAGTCCTTAAATAGAATAAGGTGAGGAGGGGGAGAGAATTCGAATTTAAATTAAAATAAAAGGAAAATATTTTTGTTTTTATTTTAAAATGTAGTTAGAATTCGAAAATTAGAAAGGGAAATAAAATGAAATTTAAAAACTAAATAAATTACTTAATTAAAAAGATTTTTTTGAAAAAGTAGTTTTGAAAAAAATATGATTGAAATAGAAATCTTTTAAAATCAAACAAAAAGTCAAGTAGTTAATTGAAAAAGATTTGAAAATCAAATTTTAAAAAGATAAGAAGTTAGAAAAAGATTTTGAACTTAAAATTTGAAAAAGATATGATTGAAAATTATTTTGAAAAAGATTTGAAAAGGAAATTAAAAAGATTTGATTTTGAAAATTAAAGTTGATTACTTGACTAACAAGAAATTAAAAGATATGATTTCAAAATTTAAAAATTGAACCTTTCTTAATAGGCAAGTAACAACTTGAGATTTTTTGAATCAAATCATTAATTAGTAGCAAGGATTTTTGAAAATAATGAGAGAAAAATGGAAAAGATTTGATTTTCAAATATTATGAAAATTTGAAAAAGATTTGAATTAAAAACTAACTTACCTCCCTTGTGTTGTTCTGGCGTTAAACGCCCAGAATGGTATCCATTCTGGCGTTTAACGCCCAAAATACTACCCTTTTGGGCGTTTAACGCCCAGCCAGGTACCCTAGCTGGCGTTTAAACGTCTGTTTTCCTTCCTCACTGGCCATTTTCAATGCCCAGCTTTTTCTCTGTAATTCCTCTGCTGTATGTTCTGAATCTTCAATTCTCTGTATTATTGACTTGAAAAGACATAATTTTGAAAATTTTTTTGAATTTTTAATGATAAAAACCAACAAAATGAAACTAATCATGGAGAACTATGATCAGATAAATAATGCATGCAAGACACCAAACTTAGAAATTTTCATATTAGAGACACTAACAAATTGAGAATGCACATGAAAAACAAAAAAAGACACAAAACAAGAGAATTTAAAGATCAGACCTAATAAAATCATCAAGAACGACTTGAAGATCATTGAAGAACATAATGCATATATTCAAAAAATGCAAGAAAATTAAAAATATGCAGGACACCAAACTTAAAAATAGACACTAGAGTCAAACAAGAAATACACATTATTTTTTATTTTTATGATTTTATTTATTTTTTTGTAATTTTTTGAAAATTAATTGGAGAAAGAGAAAATAAGGAATTCAAAATTTTTAATAAGAACTCCAGGAATCATGCAATGTTAGTCTAAAACTCCGGTCTAGGAATTAGACATGGCTTACTAGCCAGCCAAGCTTTCAGTGAAAGCTCCGGTCCAAAACACTAGACATGGCCAATGGCCAGCCAAGCTTTAGCAGATCATTACATTCAACAGCAAGATTGATAGAAATCAACAAGCTCTTGTGATGATAAGTTGAAACCTCGGTCCAAAAGTTTAGACATGGTTTCACAACCAGCCAGACTTCAACAAATCATCATGAAACTCTAGAATTCGTTCTTAAAAATTCTGAAGACATAGAATAATTTATTTTTTTGAAATTTTTTTTTCTTGAAAATTAAAATAAAAACAGAAAGCTTAAAATTAAAATAAAATTACCTAATCTAAGCAACAAGATGAACCGTCAGTTGTCCAAACTTGAACAGTCTCCGACAACGGCGCCAAAAACTTGGTACACGAAATCGTGATCACACACTTCTTCACAACTCCATGCAGCTGACCAGCAAGTGCACTGGGTCGTCCAAGTAATACCTTACATAAGTAAGGGTCGATCCCACAGAGATTGTCGGCTTGAAGCAAGCTATGGTCATCCTTGTAAATCTCAGTCAGGAGGATTCAAATAGTTATGAGGTTTTGATAATTAAAATATAATTAAAACAGAAAATAAGATAGAAACACTTATGTAATTCATTGGTGGGATTTCAGATAAACGTATGGAGATGCTTGCTGCTTCTGAACCTCTGCTTTCCTATTGCCTTCATCCAATCATTCATACTCCTTTCCATGGCAAGCTGTATGTTGGGGGATCACCATTGTCAATGGCTACCGTCCGTCCTCTCAGTGAAAATGGTCCAAATGCGCTGTCACCGCACGGTTAATCATCTGTCGGTTTTCACTCATGTTGGAATAGGATCCATTGATCCTTTTTCGTCTGTCACTACGTCCAACACTCGTGAGTTTGAAGCTCGTCACAGTCATCCTTCCCAGATCCTACTCGGAATACCACAGACAAGGTTTATTGGTACGCGGAATCGTGATTAGACTTTAATTATGTAAAATTCATTGCTCTTTCTTTCCCTGGAAAATGCGCCAAAAACTTGATGCCAAGACCATGGTTCACAACTCCGTGTAACTAACCAGCAAGTGCACTGGGTCGTCCAAGTAATATCTTACGTGAGTAAGGGTCGAATCCCACGGAGATTGTCGGTATGAAGCAAGCTATGGTCACCTTGCAAATCTCAATTAGGCAGATATAAATTGATAATGATGTTTTCGAATAATAAATAATAGAATAGTGTGCCAGTTTGGGCGTTCAACTCTGGTTTTGGATCCTTTTCTGGCGTTGGACGCCAGAATTGGGCAGAAAGCTGGCGTTGCACGCCAGTTTACGTCATTTATTATTGGCCAAAGTATGGACTATTATATATTTCTGGAAAGCCCTGGATGTCTACTTTCCAATGCAATTGGAAGCGCGCCATTTCGAGTTTTGTAGCTCTAGAAAATCTACTTTGAGTGCAGGGAGGTCAGAATCCAACAGCATCAGCAGTCCTTCTTCAACCTCTGAATCTGATTTCTGCTCAAGTCCCTCAATTTTAGCCAGAAAATACCTGAAATCACAGAAAAACACACAAACTCATAGTAAAGACCAGAAATGTGAATTTAACATAAAAACTAATGAAAACATCCCTAAAAGTAACTAGATCCTACTAAAAACATACTAAAAACAATGTCAAAAAGCGTATAAATTATCCGCTCATCACAACACCAAACTTAAATGGTTGCTTGTCCCTAAGCAACTAAAAATCAAATAGGATAAAAAGAAGAGAATATACTATAAATTCCAAACTATCAATGAAACATAGCTTCAATCAAATGAGCGGGACTTGTAGCTTTTTGCCTCTCGAATAGTTTTGGCATCTCACTCTATCCATTGAAGTTCAGAATGATTGGCATCTATAGGAACTCAGAGTTCAAAATAGTGAATCACACACATACCACCACTTACTTTTATTTTACTTCTATCTAACAGAGAACTATCTCACTTCACATTCAAACATTTCTTTTATTGAATTAAAGATGCAGGGGACAAAGCATGCTTTTTGTTCAGTGAAAGTAAACACACAAGCACACACATAGGCTAGCTCACTTATTTTAAATTGAAACAGAAATGATGCAAAGACTACTAAACTAACAGTTACTGTTAAGATGGGCATATTCACACTTCCAATTTAGAGCAATTTATTCCTTTAGGCCCTCCTATCCACTGATGCTCAAAGCCTTGGGATCCTTTTTATTGACCTTGCCTTTTGGTTTTAAGGGTTACTGGCTTTTTGCTCTTGCCTCTTGGTTTTAAGAGCTTTTGGCTTTTTCTGCTTGCTTTTTCTTTCTATTTTTTTTTTCGCCTATTTTGAACTTATTTTGGTGTGTGAACACCAAACTTAGTCCCTTGCCATGTTTCTTATGCATTAAAATAACCATATGTGAAAACCTAAGTTTTTTCTAAAGGTAATAAAACTAAAAACTAGAAACAGACAATGATTTAATGATTTATCAGATTGCTTGGAGCTAGTAACCCTTTGTGCAGAAGGTGAGAATGTGCTTTTAAATGAGATTTTGGTGGAACACCAAACTTAGAATCCTTCATTCTCCCTTAAATTGTTTTGGTGTGCAACACCAAACTTAGCTCCTTGCAATACATACTTAATTATTCAACATTTTTATTGAAAAAGCTATGAAAAGAAAATTACCTCAGGTTGGGTTGCCTCCCAACAAGCGCTCTTTTAATGTCACTAGCTTGACATCTTGTTCTTTTGATCATGGAGGTTGAAAATCGTAGTGCCTCAGCTTTTCTCCTCTTACTGTGAACTTTCTTCCGGTCTCCTATTTGATGATCTCTAGGTGTTCAAGTGAAAGGATCCGGTTCACAGTATAGCATTCAGATGATTGTGGGGACACCTTCATTGAAGTGGAAGATCCTTGGGTTGAATCGGATCTAAAATAGAAATATAAAAGAGCTTGAAAAGCAGTAAACAGGGAAATTGAAAATGGAAATCCAGATCTCAGGACTCAAGAGACTAGATAACCAAGTCTAGATCTCAATGCCTTCCTAGATCCAATCAAGAACAATTGCAAAGGAAATGAAGAAATGTAAACTGCAGAGAAAGTAGAAGAAGAAGCAAGTAACGGAAATGGAAATTCAATTATGCAGTAAAATTAAACAGAGAGATCTCAGGATGAGATTGAAACAGAATTCCTTCAATTCTCCAACCCAAGATCCAAGACAAGAAAAGTAAAGAGTGCTGGGCAAGAACAAGGAAGAAGAGAGATCAATTCTCCTCCAAATTCTCTTGAATTCAAACAACAAAGCCAAAATGTAAAAGTGAGCTCTCTACAAACTACCAAATCAAAACCGAAAAGAAAGCTCTCGAAAAACTTAAATCCTATGCTATTTATACACTTTCTTCAAATGGTCTTCAAGCCTTCAATTGGGCCTTTGCTATTGATGGAATTGGGTTGATAGAGGCCTTGGTTGATTGCTCTTGGAGTTTAGAGAAATTTTCAACATCTATCAATACTCTGCCCTTAGCTAGGAAGGGCCTCCCCAGGATGATGGGAGTGTTAGGGTCTTCATCCATATCCAGGATGACAAAATCAGCTGGGAGAAAGAATTTTCCCACTTTTACCAACACATTCTCCACAACTCCCAGTGCTTGCTTAATGGATTTGTCAGCCATTTAGAGAACTATTTGTGTGGACTTCAGCTCAGAAATTTGAAGTTTCCTCATTAGAGACAAAGGCATCAAGTTTATACCTGCACCGAGGTCACAAAATGACTTCTCAATTATTATGTTTCCTATGGTGCAAGGTATGTAAAAACTCCCAGGATCATCTTTCTCCTCTGGCAACTCTCTTTGGAGGATAGCACTACATTCCTTTGTCATCTCAACAATCTGTCCTTCCTTCAGGGATCTTTTCTTTGTGAGTACTTCTTTCATAAATTTGGCATACACTGGCATCTGTTCAAGTGCTTCTAAGAAAGGAATATTGATGCTGAGGGTCTTGAATATGTCCAGGAACTTTGAGTATTGCTTATCCTCATTCTCTTTTTTGAACCTCTGAGGGTATGGAAGTTTGGGGATATGTGGCTTCACCCTTTCCTTCTTCTCTTGTAAGTGTGATTCAAGGATGTCCTTATCTCTCTTTGAGCTTTTTGCATTCTTGGTCTTTCTCTCCTCTTCACTTCTGAAACAACAACAATTTGTAACTGTCAGGATGTACACCATTGGTCTTCACTGTGTTACATATCCTCAGGAAGGTGGATAGGTGTTGGTTTGGATCTTCCAAGGGGCCTCCTCCATAAGAACAGTTGTTCTACACCAAGGTGATGAGTTGGGGCTTCAATTCAAAGTTATTTGCATCGACATTTGGGGTAAGGATGCTACTCCCACAATGCCTTGGATTAGCAAATGTATATGAAGCCAAGACTCTCCTCTGTGGTTGACCATTATTGTTGGCCATTCTCACTGGTGGATTTGTTGGATTTGTTGAGTGTTCCTCCAATTCATGATATTCTTCATCTGATTCTTCCTCTCCAGCAACATTTTTTTCTCTTGCTTCTCTTCTTAGCCTTCGGAGGATTCTTTCGTCAGTTTCATGAAAGGTAGGGATCTCTCTTCTTGTATCTGACATACAAGCAAAACACAAGAATCACACAACACCAGAAAGGCAATAACACTTCAATCCATGGCTGAAGTGAAATATTAGTTAGCTTAAGCAAAAATTCAAACAGCTAGTGGGTTAGTCCAAAGTTAGAAAAACGGAAAATAAAAATGCTAGATCTAGATCTCCACTTCACTTAATCATTGTCAATCTATTTCAATCCCCGGCAACGGTGCCAAAAACTTGATGTGCGGAAAACGATCCGACACAAAACTAACCGGCAAGTGCACCGGGTCGCATCAAGTAATAATAACTCACGGGAGTGAGGTCGATCCCACAGGGATTGAAGGATTGAGCAATTTTAGTTTAGTGGTTGATTTAGTCAAGCGAATCAAGATTTGGTTGAGAGATTTGTGATTTACAGAATTTAAATTGCATGGAAAGTAAAGGGAATGGGCAATTTGCATGAAATTAAAGAGCAAAGAAAGTAAATAAGCTGAATCTTAAAGTGCAAGTAATATAAATTGCAGAAACTTAGATCGCAAGAAATGTAAATTGCAGAATCTTAAAGTGCAAGAAATGTAAATGGCTTGAATTGTAAAGGGAATTGGGAATTGAATTTGCAGAAATTAAACAAGGAAAAGTAAAATTCAATCACACAGAAGAGTGGAAGATCCTTGGGTTGAATCGGATCTAAAATAGAAATATAAAAGAGCTTGAAAAGCAGTAAACAGGGAAATTGAAAATGGAAATCCAGATCTCAGGACTCAAGAGACTAGATAACCA
The DNA here is from genome assembly GCF_000816755.2 of Arachis ipaensis. NCBI lineage: Eukaryota > Viridiplantae > Streptophyta > Magnoliopsida > Fabales > Fabaceae > Arachis > Arachis ipaensis. The sequence continues at coordinate 83,255,228 of NC_029792.2, read as the reverse complement.
AGTCTAGATCTCAATGCCTTCCTAGATCCAATCAAGAACAATTGCAAAGGAAATGAAGAAATGTAAACTGCAGAGAAAGTAGAAGAAGAAGCAAGTAACAGAAATGAAAATTCAATTATGCAGTAAAATTAAACAGAGAGATCTCAGGATGAGATTAAAACAGAATTCCTTCAATTCTCCAACCCAAGATCCAAGACAAGAAAAGTAAAGAGTGCTGGGCAAGAACAAGGAAGAAGAGAGATCAATTCTCCTCCAAATTCTCTTGAATTCAAACAATTGACAATTATAGCATAAAACCTCATGAAATTGCATTAATTCATCTATGGTTGATTAAATCAAAGGAAACATGAAAATCTACCCAATTGGCTTGCTTGTGGCTCAAGAAAGTGCAAAATTCAATTGAAAACAAAAGAAAAAGGCTAGTAAAACTAGGCTAAGATGACTTGTCATC
>NC_029792.2:83250307-83254644 GCF_000816755.2 Arachis ipaensis | reverse complement strand
TTATTCCTGAACCAAGGTCACACAGAGCCTTAAAGATCATGGTGCCTATGGTGCAGGGTATTATGAACTTTCCAGGATCCTGCCTCTTCTGAGGCAATGTCGGTTGATCCAGATCACTTAGTTCATTGATGAACAAGGGAGGTTCAACTTCCCAAGTATCAATGCCAAATAATTTAGCATTCAGCTTCATGATTGCACCAAGAAACTTGGCAGTTTGCTCTTCAGTAACATCCTCATTCTCTTCAGAAGAGGAATACTCATTAGAGCTCATGAAGGGCATAAGGAGGTTCAATGGAATCTCTATGGTCTCTAGATGAGCCTCAGAGTCCTTTGGTTCCTCAGAGGGAAGCTCCTTATTGATCACTGGACGTCCCCGGAGGTCTTCCTCCTTGGGATTTGCGTCTTCCTCTCCCTCTTTGTGAAAACATCCCTAAAAGTAACTAGATCCTACTAAAAACATACTAAAAACAATGTCAAAAAGCGTATAAATTATCCGCTCATCATTTACACTTTCCGGATCTCAAGAATGGCTGCCAATAATTTTAGCCTATACCACGAAGGTTTTAATCTTAGATTAGAAACCCAAGAGATACACATTGAAGCTTGTTTTCATGTAGAACAGAAGTGGTTGTCAAGCACGTGTTCATAAGTGAGAATGGTGATGAGTGTCACATAATCATCACATTCATCATGTTCTTGTGTGCGAATGAATATCTTAGAATAAGAATAAGCATGAATTGAATAGAAATACAGTAGTACTTTGCATTGATTCATGAAGAACAGCAGAGCTCCACACCTTAATCTATGGAGTGTAGAAACTCCACCGTTGAAAATACATAAGTGATAATGGTGGTCATTGGCTTCGGTCCTAGAGGGAGAACCAGAATAACCAAGATGAAAATACAATAGTAAAAGGTCCTATTTATAATGAACTAGTAACCTAGGGTTTACAAAAATGAGTAAATGATGCAGAAATCCACTTCCGGGCCCATTTGGTGTGTGCTTGGGCTGAGCATTGAAGCTTTCACATGTAGAGACTTTTCTTGGAGTTAAACGCCAGCTTTGGTGCCAGTTTGGGCATTTAACTCCAGCTTTTATGCCAGTTCTGGTGTTTAACGCCAGAATAAGGTAGAAAATTGGCGTTCAAACGCTAGTTTGCATTATCAAAACTCGGGCAAAGTATGGACTATTATATATTGTTGGAAAGCCCATGATGTCTACTTCCAACACAATTAAGAGTGCACCAATTGGGCTTCTGTAGCTCCAGAAAATCCACTTCGAGTGCAGAGAGGTCAGAATCCAACAACATCTGCAGTCCTTTTTCAGCCTCTGAATCAGATTTTTGCTCAAGTCCCTCAATTTCAGCCAGAAAATACCTGAAATCATAGAAAAATACACAAACTCATAGTAAAGTCCAGAAATGTAATTTTTATTTAAAAACTAATAAAAATATAATAAAAAGTAATTAAAACATACTAAAAACTACCTAAAAACAATGCCAAAAAGCGTATAAATTATCCGCTCAGCACTTATACCTGACGAAAGAGGTGGCAACGGCTGTCGAGGAGAACCACATCGTTGAGGGCATAATGCTAGTGTTTTATGGACTTGCTGAGACGAGATTTAACTCTTGCAATCATTATACCTCCTGCATGAGTAGCAACAAAAAATACCGAGAAAAGAGAGAGGAGTATAAAAGATTTAATGGTAAAAGAAACATGAATTAGTTAAACACTAATGCTAACTATTCTTCAAAATTACCATTGGACTTACTTTTTGCTGCAAAAATACGACTTCTATTGCTTTTTCCAAAAATTCAACTACAAGAAATCCCAATAGATTTTTACCCTCCCCTTCTGAAACCCTTAAAGCTTGATAGTTCAAAGGAGGAAAGGCAGGACTGAGAGTTTTTGAAATTGATAACTTAGAGGATGGAGGGCCGTATTGGGGTTTTCGAAAGAGCGCATAATTAATAAAAATAATCAAAATTAAATATAATTTTTACAAACCGGTTTATTTATATATTGGTCCATTTAGATTCATTTATCACTAATTAAACTAGAATAGTAAAATTATGCTAGACCAATCCTTGATTTCTGGTCCATCAAGAAGGACACATATCTACAAGATCTTTAATGTCAAAATTCATTCAATGGTCCATCTTTGAATTTGAACAAAAGTCATTTTTCATTACTTTATTGGAGTACCCTTTAATATATAAGACAACGTTTGGTTTCAAACACACACGTGATAAACCATAATTTTTTGGTAAATTTTTTATTTAAATGAGTGGATTTCATCAACTTATCTTGCATTTATTCAATGAAATAGTATAGTTTAATTTTGTAAATTTCTTCTAATTGTGCTTAATGATTAAAAACATACTTTTTAGGCACTTAAATTGCTAAATTTAATTCACTTTAAATCCATTCGATGCCTTGATGTTTTTGTTGAGTGATTTCAGGTTTAGAAGACAATGGTGACTGGAAGAAGTGAAGAAAAAAATATGCGTATGCATGCCTTATGCATACGCATGAATCCTAAGTTGCGTGTACGCATCTTTCACATGAATTTCAATTTGCGTGTACACATGAGTAGCGGCATGTGATTTACTTAAAATGGCATGTGGACTGTGAGTTCAGGACTTTCTTGGGCCTAATCCAACTCATTCCTGAAGTATTTGATGCTGAATTCAATAAGGATCAATGGGGAGAAATTAATGTAGTTTAGAGCATGTTTTAGATTAGATTTCTAAAAGCTCTCTCCTCTCTCTAGAATTTAGGGTTTTAGATTTAGTTTTTTTTCTTAATTTAGGTTTTAATCCTTATTTTAGGATAGATTAGCTTACATTTCCTTGTTTTATGTTCTAATTTTCCTAGTCTTGCTTGTTAGTTTCTCTAATTTTGGTTAATTTTGATTTATAAATCCTCTTATTAATTTTATTTTTTTAAATATAATTTGATGTTTTATGTTTTCTTGATGCTTGTTTGAGTTATTGTTATTATTTTCTTACATTTGGTGGTTTTAGATTTTATTCTTGTAATTTACTATGTTTTTTCTTTTGTACACACCAAATGTTTGATAAAATGTTTGGTATAATTTTAGAGTAGATTTTTATATTTTTTGCTTGAAATTAGAAAGTTAGGTGACCTTGAGTTATTAATGTCCAATTTGGATTGGTAATCTAGAGTTATTAGTCAATCTTGTCTCCATTGATTCTAATCGTTTGCTAATTCAATTAGTAAATTGATTAGGACTTATGGATTATGATCAATTATGCTATTTGACTTTATTTCAATGTTGGAGATGATGAGTAGGATTACTCTTGATAATTGTGATGTTATAATTAATGACAAGGATATAAAACTTTGATTCTCAATCCTAGCCAAGATGCCTTTTTAGCATTTGTTAGCTTTACTTTATTTTCATTTAATTTTTTATCAATTGTTTTTAAAACCCTCTTATTCTAATAATCGATAATATGCACACCTCACTGCAATTTCTTTTGAGAGATGACCCGAGATCTAATACTCTCAATTTTTATTGGTTTGTATTCGTGACAAACAAAATTAAACTTTAATAGGGTTATTTGCTGGTTTGAAATTATGCTTGCAACGAGATTCGAGTTTTATAACTTGTGAATTTCTAATCCGATATCTAGCCTTCATCAACAGACACAAGACATAGACACACTAGTACATGTCTCTTATTTGTTTGTTGAGACACAAATTTTTTATGGACACGCTAATACACAAATGCACACAGTATTTAGTGTTTCTCCAAAATATTGAGATACAGAGACACAATCAATTAGATACAATTTTTTATATTTTAATTCTTATTAATTTTTAAAATAACAATTTTATCCATAACCCTAATTTTTTTTCTTTCTCTCCCCCTTTCTCCATCCACTGAGATGCTCACCGTCCTTTTTCCTCCCTCCTCCATCTTTTCTCTGCCACTAACATCTCCCTCAATTGTTACTCTTTCCACCACTGTTGTTGTCGATGCATCTCCTCCTTCGTCCAGATCTATGGTTGTCGCCTCTTTCCATTTTCGTAGTTCTCACAGTCGTCTCTCCCTCTTCCTCTTTGAGTCTGCTATTGCTACCTCTCTTTCTACTTTGATTTTTTTCTTTTTACAGATCTGCTGCTTCACTGTCTTCTCCTCTCTTTTCATTATTCTTTTGAAAAATAAATATTCTTTTTTATTTTTGTAAAATTTTTATTGATTGATTTCTAGTAAAATGTATATAATAATGAATCTGTGGTGATAGAAATAGTGGATAATAGTGATAACAATAGTTGTTATTTTTTTAAATAAATTATTATAAAAAT
>NC_029792.2:83238278-83250215 GCF_000816755.2 Arachis ipaensis | reverse complement strand
GGCCTAATGTCATTTTTACCGTCATGAGACAAAAGTTTAAGTCAATTATAAATTATAGAGTTGCGTATGATTATTTGTAAGACCCAAAACTTTTGAAAAGTCTTATTATTATCAAGTCTCAAATCATATAGTTATTTATAGCCTTAATTTCAGGAATTATTTTATTAAAGATAATTAAGGCGAGTTTTGATTTATTGAATTTGAGATAAGTTATAATTATTATCCAATTTTATAATTATTGGATTATTTTCTATATTTAAATCATAAAGTTTGTATTTGTGAAATAAAAAAGATTTTTATATGATTTTGGACTTAGTAATTAATATTTTAGAATATTGATATTGCTATTTTGGAAAATGAAGAAAATAAGTATATTATTTCTAATTATTTGGTTGGGACATTTTATTGAAAATAATTTATAAAATTGATGGGCAAATAGTATTTTTATACATTAGTTTTTTTGGATTAAAATTGTCCCTAATTACTATATTACCCCTACTTTTATTTGAAATTACAAAAGTAACCCTAACCCTAATTTTCAAAAGTGAAACCCTGACACCCTTTTTGCCTCAGCCGAAACCCCAACCCCTTTGAACCCAGCAGCGGCAACACTCTCCCCTTCCTAAAATCAAAGCACAGCCACACTCCCAATCCCTAATCCAGCGTCGCTATCCCACCTGCCGTCACCTTCATCATACGACACACCTACAGAAGTAGAAGGGAAGACCGCGCCGGCGAGCTGGACCTCACCGCCGCCGTCGCGCCATCGCCAAACCATGGAGGGAAAGGGAGTGTCGCGAGTCACCGTCCCTAAGCTGCAACACCATGGAGCCATCCTGGTCGTGCTGCCTCTGCTGTTCGTGCTACCATTGTCGACCAAGCTCGTCGCCAGTAGTCGCGTCGTCGCCGTCTCTGCCCAGCGCCGCCGCCGCAGATGATGGGTCACCGAGAAATGCCACCGCTGCTGCTGTCGTCTTCGCGGCTTTAGTTGTTACGATCGCTCCTCGCCGTGAAGCCCGTCACGAGCGCCGCTGTTAGCCTCGTGCTTTCGGGTGCCGTCGGTGGAGTCGTGTTGGCCGGATCTGCTGCAAGAGATCGGGAAGGGAAGCGTTCCTCAGATGGCAAACGGAGCTCGGCAGGGGCTGTGCGCCGTCACTGAACTCGCACGTAGAGGGAGATGAGACGCGAGAGGGAGCCGTCGCGGGGTTGCTGTCGCACCGCGTGGCTGGGCTCGCCGTGGTGGAAGGTTGTCGCCACGAGTGTCGCTACCAAAGGAGGAAACCACGCCGCCGTGCTTGGCCGCCGGAAAACGCCGCTGCCGTCGCCGGAAAACTCTGCTGGTAAGGGTTTAAAGTGAGGTTTTTGCCTTTTTGGATTTCGAGAAGGTTTTAATGCTGCGTGATTTTTATAGTTGATCCACCGGAGCTTTTGGCCGCCGCCGGAGCTGTTGTCGGGCCTGTTTGAAATTGCAGCTGCTTCGTTTCGCTAGTTCAGTAAGTATTTATATTTCGAAAAACCTCACGTTAGTATTCTGTTGTGTTCGGTTAATGAATATGAGTTTTGATAACGTGGGGTCGAGTCCTGATTATTGTATGTTGCGATTAGTGTTGCTATGGTTATTGCGAACGTGACTGGGAGCTGAGATTTTGGTTGCCGTCAGTTCGGGTTGAGGCGGAAAGGACTCGGTGAGGCGTTTGGGTTATGGATTTGCGTTTTGAGGTAGGGGCACTTTCCAAAAACTATAGTTTATTATTGGAATTATTACATATGGATACTGATGTGAGATATCGTGTATTTAGTGATTGTATCTGCCTTATGTATTATTTGATTGAGTTGAATGATTTTGGATGTTTGTTTGGCTGAATTGTTGTGCGGCTTTGTGAAATGTAATGTTTTGAAGTGATTCTTTAAAGATTTGAAATCTGAGTTTAATCCGTTGAGGAATGATTTGATTTGAGTCAATTATTTGATGATGTGAAAAGTCGAATGCACTTTTGAATTCAGCCTAGTTTACTTTAATTGACTTAATCTTGGACAAATGATTTGTTACTGAACCGTTTCTTTAAAATTTTGGAAATGAGTTAAATCAGTTGATATTGAGTTGACTTTGAAATGGTTTTCTTGAGATATGCCACTGAGGTGACTGTTGGATTTAACTTGCTTTGAATTGACTTCTGGTTTTGAGCTGTTGAAAAGGAATGAGAAACGGTTTAGTTGAGAAGTTGTATTATTTGATTTATTAAGAGAATATTTATATTTTCAAGCTTAATTTATTTAGTAAACTTTATGCCTTGAGTTTGACTTATTTAGAAATGAACTATTTTTACCGTTTGAATCACTGAAGGAAAGAATGATGCTCTAATATCGATTTCAATATAAAAAGGAGCTTTTAGTGATTTCAAAGGAATCTAGACTTTTGATTGAGTAATTGAGTTTGAGGCATTTTGGAAGAGTTAGAAAAATGGGTTCCAATAAGAAACCTGAAAGTGGTTTGATTCAAATGAACCGGTTCCTTTTCAAATGAGTTGATTTTTGGATCGGGTTGGAACTTGTGATTTTGTATGGTCAGTTTCATAATAAATTCAGTTTTATTTACTTGAACCGAGAATCCATGATTTTAAGAGTTTCAATGAATTTTAAGGAATTTGATATAGGTTGACCTTCCCTAAAGCTAAAGCCAAGGCTGAAAAGAGTTGAAACTTGATTTCAAAGTGAAGCGATTTGAGAAAAAGTGATTTATGGCTTAAATGCCGGTTTTATGAATTTGATGATGTTGGATGGTGGAAGTGCTGTTTTGTTATGGGCCAGAATGGTTGTGTATGATTATGAATATTGGCTGGTTCTGGATTGAACCGTGAACCGGAATGGTTGTGTATGATATTGATTTATGGCTGATTGTCGAATGACTTATGGGCCGTATGGCTGACTATGAATTTATGAATTTAAGCCGGATGGCTGAGATGGATGATGATCCATGGTTGGGACTGAATGAATATATGCTTGAGATACCTGGGTAGTAGCAAGGGTTGTGGTTCATCCCACTTGCTCCAGGTTAGAGACTGTGACACCTGGGTAGTAGCGGCAGTAGTGGTGATTTCAGAAAAGATTTCCGACTTCTTTTATGGTAAACCGTTGTTTTTGAAAAGAGGCATAAGACGGTTATTAATCACTGGTGCGGTTATTTTCATGTATCCTATTACAGTAATTCCCAAAAAACCCTCTACTGAGAACCCTTTCGAGGATGATGTTCTCACCCCCCTACATTTTTTCCCTTTCAGGATATGGGCGCAGAAGTCACGAAGAGTTTATTTAGTTGTTGAGATGCTCTGTCTTGTTTTAGTTATGGTTTATTGAACCCTCGCCATTATCTTGATATATTATGTAAGAGGGATAGGAATTGTATTGTTATATGCTTGTAAAGTTATTTATATATATTTATGTATATATATGGATGTACTCTTTATGAGTTGTTGTAAGTTGTATGGTATTTATGGATGTACGTTATCGAACGAAAGTATTTTTGGGAGCGGTATTACGGTATAAAGTTTTAAACAGGCTCATATTTTAGTATTAAATAGTATAAATGTCGTCGTAATGTCCGAGCTATCAGAGTCGCGCAGCTGGAAGCGTGAGCTTTGGTAGTTAGGGTGTTACATTATTCCTTCTAGGAGCCAACAAAGTAATTAAACTTAGCCTCTGTTTTGTGAATTGAGATGTAAAATTTAAAATAATAATATAAGATTACTTATAAAACTCACTATGTAGGGCTGCGATACTAATTAATAATCGGCAATGAACACATGGAGTATAATTTAAAGAGTGATTATATTAGTATTTATATTATTTTATTTGAAAAAATCATTATAAGCACACAATGAGAGAAAAAGACATTAAATAAGTTAATTAATTAGATAATCAAAATAAAATAGTTCTATAGGACATTAAATAAACCTATTAAAGATTTATGTGACCAATTTAATAGTTCAACTAACCTTTGATTGAGCAAGTCGGGGATTGGAAATCACCATCCATGGTTTTGCAGGAATCAGAAATCTACAGACTAACTACTACTTACTGGTTTTATTGTTTTGTGGTCTAAGTATGTATGAGGTTCTCTTAGACTTGCAAATTTAACCAATTCCATCAAAGACCTCTTGAATATAATTAGCTACAATGTCAAATTAATTAATACATCTATTTATTATAACTGGACATTAACTACCATGATGGGGCACCACAATAAAATAGAGAACTACTATCCAATTGGTGCGGTCCCAAACTCAAGATCCTAGAGCAAAAAATTATTAGTTACTACTACTGTATTACTTTGAATTTTAGGACATCATACAGGAAACTATATGAGAAAGCGATGATTATTTATTGATGATGTCATAGCAAAATTTTCATTTACAGAACAAGATTATCATAAAAGTTACATTATTTATTTACTAATATTTTTATCCGTAATAATATCATAGAAATAAAAATTTTTAAAATTACGGTCCACTTTATATTTCAATTTCAATTTTAATATTTCAATTTTAATTTTAATGCAATTAAAGAATGTCATGTTGCACATTTTGATTGTCAAATTAGTAATTAGTCATTGATATTGATAATGATATATAAAATAGATAGAGTGGTTGTAGGAATGAGAGAAATAGAGAAAGGAAGAGGGAGGAGGGGAGAACTCTTTAATTTTGGAGAGAAATATTTGATTTCAATTGCAATGAGAGAGTGACATATGACACATTTTGGTTGTAAAATTAGTAAGGTGTAGAGGAGAATTCCTTAATTTTGGAGGAAAAGATTTGATTTCAATGACAATAAGAAAGTAACATGTGGCATATTTTGTTTGTAAAATTAGAGATGTATAATAGATAATATTAATACTAGCTGTTAGAATCTATCGATTTTTTATTTAAATAAATTAAATAAATGTATTTGTTATTGAATTAAATAATTTCAAAAATTATTACCTTCACCCAACCTTATCTCATTTACAGTGTAAATGACATAATTTTAAACATATTTCATTTACACTGTAAATGAGATACTGTAAACGAGATAAGCATGCACGTATCTCGTTTACACTGTAAACGAGATATACACGTGTCACGCGCACGTGCCTTATCTCGTTTATAGTGTAAACGAAATACGTTTAAAATTATTTCGTTTATATTGTAAACGAGATAAGGCTGAGTGACAGATTTCGATAATAATTTTTAAAATTATTTAATTCAGTAATAAATATATTTATTTAAATAAAAAATCCTAAAATCTATTACAATTAGGAAAATAAATCCTACTAATAAGGAGTCAAAAAATAATACCCGGGTCTATGAGTCTTTTCTATTTTTTTTTTCATAAAAATATTTGCATATTATTATTAAGAGAAAGTACAGAGAAATATTGAACAATTGAACAATGATTTCAAAAAAAAAAAAGATTAAAATCAGATTTTTAGTTTATTAGAATAATCAATTTTTGAATTTAAATTATTAGGGTTAGGCAATATAACCTCCTCTTAATATACTGTCACGTCACGTTCTTATTTCATCTCAACCCTCATTCCCCTCCTCTACTCACACCGTCGTTCATCCCGACGGTCCTTCCTTCTATGCCCAAAACTCGCCGTCCATGCCGGAGACAGCCGTTCTAACGCATCATAATGCTATTGTCCCCCTAACAGCGTTTAGAAGCAGTCGAAATACCGCTGCCCATGCATGCAGCCGAAACCTCACCCTGCGCCGCTATCCTACCCCACAGCTTGTGTGGACAACGCCGCACCCCCATGCTAATACTGCCACAGCCAGACCACGTAGAACAAAATGGTGCATTTTATTGAAAAATCATTACATTACATAACTTTCCAACAAAACATAATCTTTAAATCTGTCCCAAAATGGTGTCTGCGTTAAAAACCTTGACATCGGATGGAGCTTCTTCAAAAATAAGAGATTTCACCTTTCCTTCTATCACGTATGCTGACCACCTCTTGGATTGGGTTTCAAGCAAAGCACTAGAGATATTGGTAACTAAATCCAAGCTTTTGTGAAAGCTCCTGTCGGAGTCTCCATCAAACTCAATAGCATTATTGGCTAGAAGCTTCTCTGTCCAAGCATTCATAGTATATGGATCATTAATAGCCACACAAATAATAGAATCAATCCCTTAGGCCTTAAACTTATCAATATTTTCGGTGTCCCTTCGCAGCCCGTGCAGAAGTAGCCGTGAATAGCAACCTGTGCCTTCTCTTGACTGATGACATGTCACCATATCATGTTTTTCTGTGCTTTTTCATACAAGAAATTTATAATTAGTGCTTAAATATTTCATTCTTTTATGCTTAAATGGTATATTTCCTTAATCTTTTGATTTTATAAATTTTGTAGGAAATAAGAAGAAAAAGAAGTAAAAGAGCACAAAATAAGCTAAAAAGAAGAAAAGAGGCATTTTGGGCACATTTAGGAGTTGAGGTGACCAAAAGGCTTGGAGGAAAGTTGAAGAAATGGGATGGCAGAAGACCGCAAAACCACCCTGGGAAGAGTTCAAAATTATACCCTGGAGAAGCCCAAGTTTGCGCCCAAGTTTGCCGCAAACTTGGAGGCAAACGTTGGTGCAACAACTAACCTTGGAGAAGCCCAAGTTTGCGACCAAGTTTGCCTCAAACTTGGAGGCAAACGTTGGTGAAATATATGCACCCAAGGGAAGCCAAGTTTGCGTCCAAGTTTGCCTCAAACTTGGAGGCAAACGTTGGCATAAAACATGTACACCCAGGGGAGGCCAAGTTTGCGTCCAAGTTTGCCTCAAACTTGGAGGCAAACGTTGGCATATAACACGTCCCAGGAGAGGTCAAGTTTGCGACCAAGTTTGCCTCAAACTTGGAGGCAAACGTTGGCGCCAAAGTGTTCTTGGAAGGAGCACGTTTGAGTTCAAGTTTGACCCCAAACTTGAACTCAAACGTGAGTGACAGACAAATACGTTTCTGCATAATTTCAGCAACCCAACGTTTGAGTTAAAGTTTGCCTCAAACTTTGACTCAAACTTAAAGGCTCCAAAGTCCATTATGCAAACGGGTTTCTTCTCAAGACCAAGAACAATCAACAGAGGCCATCTTCAACCCAAATCCAAAGCAAGCAAAGCCCATTATCATCACTCAAAGGCACAAGAGATAGATAAAATAGGAATTTCATTTAATTGTAATTTGTCTTTAATTTCACTTTCATTTTCATTTTCATTTTGTAAAAAAGCCTATATAAGGTATCATTTTCATTTTAGAAAAGGTTAGCTTCATTAGAGAGCACTAGAGACTGGTTCTACTAGGGAGCATTAGGATCAGAGAGCTCTCTCTTAGTTTTCATTTTTGTTTTGAATCTTGGGTTGAGAATTGAAGAAATTCTGTTTCAATCTCACCTTGAGAATTCTCTCTGTTTAGTTGCTGCATAATTTGAAGGAATTGTGATTTGGATCTAAATTGTCTTTACTACTTTCTTCTCTATTTTCTTCTGCAATTATTCTCTGTTGGATCAAGGAAGAAATTGAGATCTAGACTTGTTTTCTAGTCTCATTGATTTCCTGAGATCTTGAATTTCTCCTTTAGATTTCACAATTGAGCTAAATTTAGATTCTGTTTTAATTCTCTTGCACTTCTACATTTCCGTTTTGGTATTGAATCAATCTGTTTCCAAATTTCATAACCTGAGAGTTCTTTAGTTTACTGCACTTCTTATTTTTCAGTTCTGTTTTAATTCCCAGCACCCAATTCCTTTTACTTTTCATGCAATTTAACTCTTCGGCAATTGTTCTGAGTTCTGTTTACTGCTTTCATTTAAATTTCCAATTGCTTGATCTATTGCTTTCTTTAATTTCCAGCACCCCAGCCCCCCTTTACATTTGAGGCAATTTATATTTCTTGTCATTTAAGATTTTGCAAATTTACATTCCTTGCCCTTTATGTTTATTGTCATTTACTTTATGCCATTTATATTTCACTGCAATTTACTTTCTGTTGATCAACGTCACACAATTCACTCAATGTTAGCTTGACTAAACTAATCACCCACTAAAGTTGCTTGATCCATTAATCCCTGTGGGATCGACCTCACTCTAAGTGAGTTTTACTACTTGATGCGACCCGGTACACTTGCCGGTTAGTTTTGGTGATTGGAATTTGTTTTCCAGAAAAACCCATCAAGTTTTTGGCGCCGTTGCTGGGGATTGATTTAGATCAACAATGATTAAGTGGGTGAGAAGTCTAGATCAAGCATTTTCTTTGTTTTTGTTCTTTGTTTTAAATTGATAGCAAGGTGTTTGAGCTATTGCCTCACTAGGAAATTCTTTCTCTGTGACATGAATTTCAAATTTTATTGATGTTTACAAAATACAAATGGAGTTCAACTCATCTTATGGTCAAACAAAATTTTATGGGATATCACCCACCATCACCAATCTCTAATGGTGGCTGGGAATATCACCAAGAGAATACACATTCTGATCACTCCAATTCATGGACATTTGCTTCAGAGACACAAGATGAGCAAGAGAATCATATGGGATACTTCCCACCACCACAAAATGATTCAAGTCATTATTCTAATGGTGGCTGGGAGTATCACCAAGGAATGAAAGAGCATCCACCCTCACATCCCAGTTTCTCATTTGAAAGTTCTTCATCACTTGATTATGCCTCAACACAAAGTTTCCTCCAAAATCCATACAAGTCATCCCATCAATCACACAACTCATTCCACACCCCTCAACACAACTTCACCACAACACATCCATGTCACCAAAATTTCTCTCAACCTTCATCTCTTGAACCAGCAGATGAGGATTACCTTCAATGGTCCAAAGAACCCTTAGAAAGCCAATGCCAAGCCATTGAAATACATAGAAAACTCGTGAAAAGATACACACAATCCCAATCTTGAAAAGAAATCATCTTCAAGAAGATGAATGGGCCCTTAGAGCAAACAAGGAGGAACTTAGAACCATCAAACAGTGAGGATGAAGACCAATTTGTGAGTGAGGAAGTGGAAAAACAAGAACAAAAGGTCCCTGTTGCAAATGAAATTGCAATAAAGGATGAGGGATATGAGCCAAGGATTTTACAATCACAAAAGCTACTTGAGGTGACAATGAAACATAAAGATTCCCTCCCAAAGGAATTAATGGAAAATCATGAGGAAAAAATAGAGGACGATACTCATGAGAATTCACACTCAAGTAAAGTAAAGAAGAAAGAAGAAAGGCTCAGGGAACCACCAATACAAGAGGCTCTTGATGAAAAGAAGACTCCAATAATCACACAGCAACCATGTCTTGAAATCAAAGAAGTGAAGGCAACTAGCAAGAGCACCAATTCTGTCCCTAATCCAGCAAGCAAGCTCAATCAAGCTATTTACAGAAGGAAGCTTGCTAAGGAAAGGCCAAGACAAGGGACACTAGCTGAATCTTTCCCCCCTTTGAGGTCATTCCTCTTAACAAACTGGAAGAAGAGGAAGAAAGTGAAGAACATGTCAAGCTAATGACACTAAAAGAGCACTTGTTGGGAGGTAACCCAACTATAGGTAACATTTCTTCTCTGCTTTGTTTTCTTTCTGTGCTTTGTTTAAATTCAATAAATTGGCATATGGTTACATTCTAAGTTTGGTGTTTCCCTGCAACAATTTGTTTTCAATTCCTTTGGATGATTGCATTAATTCTACATGGAAGTGTCACATGGGTGTGCCACTTATTTTTCTATGCAAGTCATCTAGCAGCACCACTTGTCTGCATAACCATAATGCCTTTGTAGTGTTAATTTTCTTTTGGTTTGATACTTTGTTATTCTGTTTACTTTAGTTATTTATTTGTTTTTAATGCTTTCACTTATTTTGCTTCTTAACTGTCTTTGTTAGTACACTACCAAGATATCCTTATTCATGACAGAGTATTGGCTTGGTGATTGTACTTAACAAATAACAGTTTTATTTGCTTAGTTTTAATTCAAATAAATTGACATATGATTGCAGTCTAAGTTTGGTGTTGCTATGCAACAAAATATGGTTCCTATATCTACTAGATACTTGCATCAATTCCAAGTGAAAGTGTCACACTAAGTTTGGTGTGCCACTTATCTTTTATGCAATGTATTGTGCACACCTTCTTATCTATGCAATCACAATATTGACTCAAGCTTTAATGGTTCATAGCCCGGTTCACAAGTGGGTTTCTCTCCAACTCCAAGAGCAATCAACAGAGGCCATCTTCAACCCAAATCCAAAGCAAGCAAAGCCCATTATCATCACTCAAAGGCACAAGAGATAGATAAAATAGGAATTTTATTTAATTGTAATTTGTCTTTAATTTCACTTTCATTTTCATTTTCATTTTGTAAAAAAGCCTATATAAGGCATCATTTTCATTTTAGAAAAGGTTAGCTCCATTAGAGAGCACTAGAGGTTGGTTCTACTAGGGAGCATTAGGATCAGAGAGCTCTCTCTTAGTTTTCATTTTTGTTTTGAATCTTGGGTTGAGAATTGAAGAAATTCTGTTTCAATCTCACCTTGAGAATTCTCTCTGTTTACTTGCTGCATAATTTAAAGGAATTGTGATTTGGATCTAAATTGTCTTTACTGCTTTCTTCTCTATTTTCTTCTGTAATTATTCTCTATTGGATCAAGGAAGGAATTGAGATCTAGACTTGTTTTCTAGTCTCATTGATTTCTTGAGATCTTGAATTTCTCCTTTAGATTTCACAATTGAGCTAAATTTAGATTCTGTTTTAATTCTCCTGCACTTCTACATTTCCGTTTTGGTATTGAATCAATCTGTTTCCAAATTTCATAACCTGAGAGTTCTTTAGTTTACTGCACTTCTTATTTTTCAGTTCTGTTTTAATTCCCAACACCCAATTCCTTTTACTTTTCATGCAATTTAACTCTTCGGCAATTGTTCTGAGTTCTGTTTACTGCTTTCATTTAAATTTCCAATTGCTTGATCTATTGCTTTCTTTAATTTCCAGCACCCCAGCCCCCCTTTACATTTGAGGCAATTTACATTTCTTGTCATTTAAGATTTTGCAAATTTACATTCCTTGCCCTTTATGTTTATTGTCATTTACTTTCTGCCATTTATATTTCACTGCAATTTACTTTCTGTTGATCAACGTCACACAATTCACTCAATGTTAGCTTGACTAAACTAATCACCCACTAAAGTTGCTTGATTCATTAATCCCTGTGGGATCGACCTCACTCTAAGTGAGTTTTACTACTTGATGCGACCCGGTACACTTGCCGGTTAGTTTTGGTGATTGGAATTTGTTTTCCAAAAAAACCCATCACTGACATAGTCGTGGATAGAGTCCTTTTTGAGAAATTTAATGTGTATGTTAGATATTGTGGTCAACCCATAATATGCCGAATGGTCATTTTAGTAGGTATTCGGATGATTATTTTAATTCTTATGTGAATGGTTATTTAATTGGATTGGGTGTAGTTAGATACAATTAAAATATGCTGGATGTTCAATTCACTAGATATGCAGATGATTATTTTTATCCTTAAGTGGATTGTTATTTGATTAGATTGGAGGAGGAGGATCCCGGCGGCGCCATTCGTTTCCGGTCTAAAGGAGAGTGATGCCAATGAGGGTCCTTGTTGACGAATCAGCGGCGGTGAAGAGGATCCCGGCAGTGACGATGGGAGTTGGTTGGTGACCAAGTGATAGCGTCAAGAGCCCAGGAGGTGACAATGATGTCTAGTGAGGGAGAGAGTAACGCCGACGGTTAGTTGGTATATAAAATTTGAAAATATTGTATAACATATTAATTAATATATAAATTAATATTAAAAATATTGTATAAAAAATTTTTATGTATCCTAAAGTGAAGCATAAAGGAAGATAAACTTATTGAAATAATTTAATATATGTTTAATGTCTTAATTATGC
>NC_029792.2:83233036-83238236 GCF_000816755.2 Arachis ipaensis | reverse complement strand
ATATTTAATATTAGAATCATATAAAGTTATATATTCCTTTGATATATTTTTTTTATATTATTTGTAGTTGACAGACTTATTAGTTTTCTTATGTGTTGTTTGTTTTGCTTTATTGTTTTTAGTTTTTATTAAAAATGTTTGTTTGTTCTTCCTCTCATAATTTTGTAAAGATGGGATCTTTTTAAATATTAACTTGTTTGAATTTTACATGATCCTTTTTATTTCACCTGTATATAAATTTTTCATTTGAATATATCTCTTGAGATTTTTTTTTATATTTTTTTTATCGTGACTTAATTGATATGCAATCTTCATTTGGAAATATTAGTATTCATGTTAGTTTTTGTAATTTTTTTAAAGAAAATAAGAACTTTATTCAAATAAATAATAAAAATGATGTTTTAAACAAGAGAATTTTTTTAGTATTATCTATTTTATTTATTGAAATAGAGGGGTTGAGTGTGCCCATATTTTATTTGTTTTTTCTATAATTTTTGAATCATATTTTTTGGCTTAATTATATGAAGAGGTTATATGAAATTTTTTTACCTATTTTTAATTAGTAGCTTTGTATTTGATTATTTGGTAGATAGAATAAAAAACAAATTTATAAAGTAATAATGAATAGCGTATTGAAATAACCATAAGAGACTTCAAGATATAATAAAGCCAAATAATAGTAATAACAGTAAGAATTTTATAGAATATGTATAATTAAGTAAAATAGTATAGGATTTGAATATTGGTAACTGAAAACTTTTATGATTATTATTATGACACATTTAATGTACACATATTTAGGCTCTCCCTGGTGGTAGGTCGGACAGTGGCGACGGCGATGGAGACTCGACGACAGTAGTGAAACGCAGCGGCGCAGGACAACATCTTCTTCTCCTCCATTCTCTTGCGTCGCTCGTTCTGTGTGTGTATTTCTCTCACTCTCGTGTTTCCCTCAAGGTCAGCGACGACGGTAGCTGTGGTTACCACCGAAAACGCCTCTCCCTTCCTCTCTCTTCTGCTTCTTCTCGTCTTCTGGCTCTCCCTCTCATTCGGACTCTCCCTCACTTGCATTTTGATTTTTGCTTTTCCCTTTGTGTTTTGCTATCAAAATGTATGGTATACATTTTATGAAAATAGGCGGTAAAGAGTGGGTAAACGCATGGATATAAAGGAGGGATTAGTGTATTGTGTGTGTGTATAAATGATTGGGTAAAGGATAAACGTGTTAGATAATAATGATATGTATAAAATAAGGAACATAAGACTAGGGTTAGAGTGAAAAATATACAAGTACATGTGAATTTTACAAAATATCCAATATAAAAAAGTAACTTAGGATTTGAATATAACACTGTAAAATTACTTTAGAAACATATATAATTTGTTTATCAACATAGCAATAAATTCAAATATTTATTTTTAATTTAAATTATAAAAGAAACATATTAATCATATTTTATAAAGTATAGTTTAAACTGAAATATCAATTTTCTAAATTAAATTATATGACCTTTCATTATTTTTTATCACCGAAACTTTAATGAATTTAATCCGTATTTTATGTTTCGATTGAATAATTATAAAATAAATTTAATTTATAAATTTATTTTGTTTAAGGATGGTTGTTTGATTACTATCTATTATCATATATTTAGAAAAAAATGATTGGTTGATTACTATCTACTGTCATCTATTTAGAATTATTGACATAACATCATTAAAAAGAATAATGTAAATTAAATTCATTATATAAGTAGTTGATGTCGACTTTTATATGATACAAACTTGTTTATTATATGACAAAAAACAAAAGAAGCAAAGTCTACTCGTTATGATTTATGACCCAAATGTGATTAGCCAAATTTCAATCATGCTTATCACTACAAGAAAAAACAACATTTGTGACAAAAAAAATTGTTACAAAAAATCTGAATTTTGAAACGAAAGAAATTTGTAATATGATGCACGGACACTGACACGACACGGGACACGACACGACACAGGACACGTCGACACGCGAATTTTAAAATCTTACATGACACGGGACACGCATATATATAAAATATAAAGTATTTTTTAGATAAATTGTAATGATATTTTGATATTTTATTGATATTAAAATATAAAATAAAATTTTTAATTATTTTTAATGTCTTATTTTAATTATATCAAGTATTTAAAATATTTTTTATTTTAATAAATAATAATATATACTATATCTAAATTTATTTTAAGAATATATGTTAAGAATAAGACTGGACACGCGGACACGTGATGGTATTTAGGTGTGTCCAGGCGTGTTCGGAGAAGAATTTTATATTTTTTATTAAGACACAGTTGGACACAGCAGACACGCGTGTCGGTGAGTGTTGTGTCCGAAATGTGTCTGACATGTGGACACGATAACTCAGCGAAGTGTCCGTGCTTCATAGTTTTTAACAAAAAAAAGGCCTGTTGCAGTATGTCCTATTACAAAAAATTTTTGTAATGAAAAATGAAACTGTTACAATACAAAGTAATATTTTGTAACAAATTTTTTTAATACAAAAACTAGAATATGTTACAAAAGTGATAACAAATTTTATCCTATAAGATGTTTTTCGTAACAATATAATTTTTCCTATCAGAAAATTTTGTTGCAAAATATAACTCGATTTTGTAACATTTTTCATTCCTTCAGTTACAAAAGCACAATATTTATTTTGTAACAATTTTTTTAATACAAATTACACACATAATTTGCCAAATTGTATTTTTTTTAAATTAATTGATATATCACTACAAAAAATTACAGAAATAGCGACCGAAAAAAATCGGTCGCTAAACCTTTATTCCATTTACATGAAGAGGAAAAAAACTTATGTATCAGAATCCAAAGGCGGAAATATATAAAAAAACAAGGACTTACAATGTCACTAAGTCTACAAATACTATAACAAAAACAAGATTCCTGTATTCTACTTTTTATTTTAATGCTTGGGGTTTAATTAGAGTCAAATAAACCCACTTTAATCGAGAAAGAGAACCAAATTGCAGTGAACAACATCAGCAAAGGCACGTTCAAGAGCAAGATCCTCCAATAGAACGAATAAGCAAATTTTATAAGAATATGTCAAGTGAAGAAAGCAAACGTAGTTTAACAATAAATAAAGTCACTAAACAACTGATAACTGATAACTATTTTTACTGTTTTAGTATCAATACCAAACAATTCCTCTAGCATATTTTCATTTAGCAAAAAGTGTATTACTTATGCAATGCAAGCATGTTTATAAGTTATAACTTGCTATAAAAGTTTAGCACCATCTCCTATAATCTCAAAGAATAGGAGTGGCATATTCAATTCAAGCATATAGATTCACTATGATTTTTACTAACTATAAAAGTCTAGCACCATCCCCCACAATCTCAAAGGATAGCTACTGTATATACCTAATTCTAAAACAGAACTAATTAAAATAATAGCACTGCCAAAACAATATTTTTTAAGATAAAAATAACTGTTAAAATAACCAACAACAAAATTATTACCGAATATCAGTTTGGATTAGCATGATGCACTGGAGTTTAGTTTTGACAGTTGAATATGACAAGTTAGGTACCGACTCAAGTTCGATCAGCTTTCTCCAAATGATCTAGCAAAGGGAGTAAAGACCTCTGCTCTAACTTGCCTGATCAAAACACCAAACAGAAATAAAACAACCTACATTTCAAAGTAAATAATAAGATACCAGGCACTTGAACCTTAATAAAAATATAATAATAGTAACAATACTTCATTTGGCTTTAGCTCTTTTATAATAACCTATGAATTCAACTAATTAAATTTTCTCTAAGTACTAAAGCTAAAATCTTGATCAATAACTAAATTAGCTAAACCTTAACTTCAATTATTTATTTGGCTAAACTTCGATCCCTTTTCACACATTTCAACTTGGGACGGTACCAAGTAAGTTAGCTACACAGGAATCAATAAAAGTGAATGCAGGTGTATCTTTGACAAAACAATGACATAGAAAAACAATATATGATAAGAAACTAATAAGGCAAGTTTGGAGCTCAAATTATGATAAGAAACTAATAGAAAAATAATATATGATAAGAAACTAGATTTGGAAAACTTGCCAGTTTGGATCTTGAATTAGGCTAGTTAGATGTGTTCAGATATAAGAAAACCTTAAATTCTCAATATAATCTTGTTAAAGTGTAGTTATTTTCAATCATGAATGTGCTAGATTCAAACTTTTACTCCAATCAACTTTTTCTCAATAAGAATATGTTTGAGCATGCTTCAAAAAGGTTGTAGAATAATTCATAGACAAACATGAAAAGATATTCTCAGAACATTATTTTCCTTATGGTAATGATGAAATATCATTGAAATAGACCAATGAGGAGTATTAAGAATAACGAAGAAAATAAATCAATGAATAAACAAATACGCTGGACAGTCTTAGTATTACGCTACCAACCGTGACGATGACAGCAGTGTGAGAAGAACCTTTGAGTACAATTCAAATTTTGAAAGAAGAGGCACCTATAAAATTTGCAAGTGTTCACTATATTCACACGAAGAAGAAAAGAAACTATAATTAACATGAAAAAAATAAATTGATAAATTTAATCCAAAGAATAGTGTATTAGCATTTGGAAGACAATTTACACGAAATCTTCTGGTTTAGATATCCAATCTTGCAGTGGTCTAGTTAGATAGTAATTAATGTATTGTATATATGAAATAATGGGACAAGGGTCCTGCAGTAGAAAAACAATTGCACAAAGAACTATAATCATAATTAGTTGGACTGGTCACATTTTAGGAAAACAGCACATAATAGTGAGTTAGTTGAAACACTTTTCTCGTATTCGTTAAAATTTTCTCATTAACCTTTAAGCTTTCAAACAACTAAAAAACTTAGTATTTTCGTATCTTTCTCTACAAAAAGAATTCTCAAAAGACACTCAAAATTATAGAACAAACAAAATCAAAATCAACTTCCCAAAGAACCAAAAAAAAAGATTATAGAACAATATGTTCATAGACAACAAGAATATTAAAGAACAATATTATAGGAAATAATATTTAAATAATCCTTACCATCAGCAGATAAAAAACTAGCAACCAAGGGACGAATAGCAGAGATGAACCACTGTAGAGGAAGGAGAACGACTGAGATGAACTAGGGTAGCAGAGACATAG
>NC_029792.2:83229995-83233030 GCF_000816755.2 Arachis ipaensis | reverse complement strand
GAATGGCGATGACGCAGAGGAGCACCACCGTGGATGACTGAGCAGGAACCGACAACGACATAGAGGAGATGATGAACATGAACGACGACGCAAAAGAGGATGGCGCTGGTAGATGCAAGTGCGAAGGAGAGGCAGAGATGAGGCATTGCTGACGGCACAGGCTCTTCTTCCAGGAGCTCCATTGTTGAGCACTTGAGCAGCTGCGGGAGGAGAGGAGAGGAGAGGCGCAGCGCAAAGAGTGACGAGAGAGTGAGAGTTAGAATTAGTTTTTTTATTTTTTCATACTTATTTTTATTTTTAAGATTTAATTATTTTTATTTAATTTTAATAATTAAATTTTTTTAATTTAAAAAATTAATTTTTAGTCAACATTTAAGAATTGGTTATTAGTAAAAATTATATATTAGTTTATAAAAAAATATATAAAATAATATATACCCACCCTTAAAGATTTTAATATTTTGAAATAATTTCTTTTAGTTAGAAAAATATCTTTGTATTTTGTGACAAACAAATAATTTGTTATAAAAAATATTAAATTTTGTGACAAAGTAATTTTTTGTTACAAAATAATTATAATTTTTGAAACAAATGGATATTGTTATAAAATATTTTGAACTTTGGCAACAAAATACCGATTGATTACAAAAGCCAACATAATTTATAACAAAAAAATCAAGTTGTTACAAGATATCAGAACGTTTTGTAATAAATTGTATTGTTGTTACAAAATATTGTTATTCTGTAATAATCACTAATTTTTGTTACACAAAAATAATTTTTTTAACAATTTTAAATTTGACACAAATTTTTTGTTACAAATATTTCATTTTCTTGTAGTGTCATTCGACCTTCAGTTAACATAATTACCGTGTTCTTATAAATGAGCTCATATTTTGTAAGAATAGAAAAGATGCACACTTTTGTAGTAGTTAAAAACATTATGTTGAGATTAAAGGTTACACAGACAAATGTCATTTTGAATTATGTATTTTCTCTTATTTTATTATGTAAATTTTATGTTTTAAAGACATTATTTATATTTGATCAAGAATAAATAGAAGTTTGTTGACAAAGAAATAACTATATATATTTTTCAGATCATACACATCTTTCCATAGAAAAATAGATCAACCTTATTCATAGAAGAATCTTATGCATCTATTTTCTATGATAAACGTTGTTCTTATAACACACACTTACAACTTTAACACAAAAACACACTCGTGTAAAATTACATATCACTTTTATTTATAAAAACATTCAATAATTTAAAAATCATATAAATATCTATCCACATACTCTGAAAAATAAATACATAATATACAACTTTATTCATGAAATACATTTATGTCATTTGTAAGCCATTCACACTTCTTCCTGTAAGAAAACATGGAACTTATTCATCACAACACACTAACATAAAAGAAATACTCTTTTATTTCTGAATATTTATTGCCATAATGTGATCCACTTGTCCTCTTGTTTCATTTTTTGAATCCCATAGAACTTTGCAAACAAATTTCATGAACTATGTTAGTCATTTGCTAAAAGTTAAAATATTTTTAAGCTTGAAATATATTGCTTGCACTCATTTGTATTTGATACACCTTAAAGTGCATCCTTTATTATTGTTTAAGATAGGTGATTCATATGATATGTCTCATACCCAATCCAACTATAATAAAATATATGAAAAGTAATATTAAGATAGCTCTTCAAGCAAAACTTATAAAAAATATTGTCTGGTATCTTAGTTCAATAATAATGATAATTCAAGTCTTTTTCTTTCTATTGATTGTATTGATGAAGGAACAAGTGGAGACAAATTTTTTCGTCTTTGATAGTTGCGAAAGGAAGTGAAGTGAAAGTATCAACAAATGAAGCAATGACATGCAATACGAATACTAATTGATATATATATGATGTGACACGTTACTAGACATATAAATAAACATGTTAATACTTAATACTGTATATCTAATATTTATAGTTACTTTAATGTAATAAGAGCAGAAGATTCTTATTTCTTAAGAGAAATAGGAATTCGATTGAGGAACTACTAAACATGCTCCTTTCTTATTTGGAGGAGGAAGTTTATCTTTTATGTTGGGCAATTGAGGGCTTTACCTTTGACAATGCATTGTTATCTGCCTTTGTCAAGAGATGGTGTTCTAACACCAACATATTTTACATGCCATGGGGTGAGTTATGATTGGGAATTGTGTTTGGAGTAAAACTCAAATTTGGTTTATACATTGTAGCACACTAATCCAAATAATAACTTCCGTGATTAAATTTAGAGTTGTAAAGGTTCTCTAAAGCTTTAAAACTTTAAATCGGGAGTTTAAATCCAATCGTACTCCAACGAGAGCATATAGATTGATCATAGCATAGAATTCAAAACTGCAAATTTAAGCAACTAAATAATTAAATTAAAAGAGTTAAACTAACACTTATCTTAAAGATACTTCTTAGAGACATCTATCATTGCTAATTTACCTATGTTGATGAATTAAAATGAATTGTCCCAATAAGTAGATCACCTTCCAAACAGTAATAGCAATTACTAGATTTTCTTAATTATATTAACAAAGTTCAAATAAATTAACAATAATGTGAAAAGTTAATTGGGGTCAAGCTAATCTAGCCAATTCAATTCACCCAATCTAACTAAACATACATGTAATTAAAGTAAGTTGTCCATGTAGATTAACCTATATTAATAAAGAAAGTTTACTAAGGGTTCTCAACCTAATTCACAAATTCATACCAAATCATCCATGAAAAAAAATGTAGGCTAGGATTAAGTTAATTAAGTTAATTCAGCCACTTTAATTGCTATCAGTTAAGTCCAATTGTGTAGCTCAAAAGTAACTTATGTAAAAAACCATAAAAAAATCCTAATTTTATTCACATTCTTTGGTGTAGGCCACTCTTGAATGACTTTAACATTTTATCTATTGACCTTAACTCCTCTTGCACTCTCCATAAAACCCAAAAAAACTCTAGGATCACTACAAAATATGTATTTC
>NC_029792.2:83228683-83229982 GCF_000816755.2 Arachis ipaensis | reverse complement strand
GCCAGTTTAGATAAATAATTTAATTAAAATATTTAAAAAAATTAAAATATAAGGACTTAAATTAAAAGTATCTTATAACTAAGTTATTTTTTGTTTGGTAGTTTATTCCTAAATAACTTATTTTCAAAAGGAAGTGATAAAAAATTTTTAAGTATAGGAGAAGTAATTTTTTATAACTTCTCCATAAGCACTTTAAATAATTTTCTAGAAAGTCATAAGTTAATTTTGTAAATTATACCAAACATTAATACTGCAACTTTACATAAGTTAAAAGTTAAAAAAAAAAAAAAAACACTTATGGACTTATCCAAACTGGACCTAAGTTGTTCTTGCCTAAGCTTTTGTAAAACAGTTTTAAGATATTCAACATGCAAGTATAGACACTACAAGAAAAACAGCCTATTGCCCCACTTTTAAAGCATGCTGAATAGTGGAAAAAAGCTTAGAGAGAGATTCTTGCCACGCTTTTTGAGCTATCGACACACTTTCGAAAGGGTCGCATCCGCAAGCGTGCCGATTGCTCTATCGCCACGCTTTTGTCGATCTATTGTCACACTTAAGTTTTTGCCACGGATTAAAACATGGTCGTATGCCAGTTTAGATAAATAATTTAATTAAAATATTTAAAAAAATTAAAATATAAGGACTTATATTAAAAGTATCTTATAACTAAGTTATTTTTTGTTTGGTAGTTTATTCCTAAATAACTTATTTTCAAAAGGAAGTGATAAAAAATTTTTAAGTATAGGAGAAGTAATTTTTTATAACTTCTCCATAAGCACTTTAAATAATTTTCTAGAAAGTCATAAGTTAATTTTGTAAATTATACCAAACATTAATACTGCAACTTTACATAAGTTAGAAGTTAAAAAAAAAAAAAAAACACTTATGGACTTATCCAAACTGGACCTAAGTTGTTCTTGCCTAAGCTTTTGTAAAACAGTTTTAAGATATTCAACATGCAAGTATAGACACTACAAGAAAAACAGCCTATTGCCCCACTTTTAAAGCATGCTGAATAGTGGAAAAAAGCTTAGAGAGAGATTCTTGCCACGCTTTTTGAGCTATCGACACACTTTCGAAAGGGTCGCATCCGCAAGCGTGCCGATTGCTCTATCGCCACGCTTTTGTCGATCTATTGTCACACTTAAGTTTTTGCCACGGATTAAAACATGGTCGTATGTATAACGTTGTAGCCACACTTTTAAAGCGTACCCCTCTATTGGACATATAGCCACGCTTTTAAAAACAAGCCCTTTAGTTTGATTTTGGTTACACTTCGAAAGCGTACGAATAGGG
>NC_029792.2:83226672-83228591 GCF_000816755.2 Arachis ipaensis | reverse complement strand
ACCGCACTAATGTTTCCGGCTATGTCCACGTTTTTTTAGCGTGGCCATTGTTTGGGCTACTGTACAATGGCCACCCTTTTTAAGCACAGCTATAAGTTAGCTTAGAATACCTATGGCTATGCTTTTTTCTATCTATCTTTTGTAAGACCCTACCACTCAGAGCTTTACGCCTAGGATGTAAATCAGAGGTGGCAAGGCGCTATGGCCTCTAAAAATAAAAATACGTATATAATATAGTTGAAAGAAATTATAACTATGAGCTGATGATAAGTCATCTTATGCTAGCTTTTCAAGCATTTTTTCACTTCCTTCATTAGATTTTATGCACTTTCTTGCACTGTAAGTAAGTGATTTGGAGTGGATTTGCATGGTTTTGTTGAATCAATCAACCATCCTCTATTTGACACTAAATCATGAGGTTTAAGCTAGAATTAGTTAGTTTTTGAATGATTTATAAACCTTGTGAATTTGGTGATGCTTTGATTGGTTGTGTTGATTACTTGTAGGTGAGAAAATGGTGGAAAAAGGAATTTTTGGCACGCTTTTGAAGTTAAAGCACGCTTTGGATCTTAGGCCACGCTTTGAAAAGCGTGACCCAAGACACAAAAGTGTCACGCACCTAAGGAAATAAAAGCGTGGCATCAACCAAGGGAGTAAGGCCTATGGCGCTAAGTGAACTTCCTTAACTGAGCACCCAAGAACCCAAGAAAATCAATAGCGCTTAGTTAACTTTGTTAACTTTATCGGGCTCTGATGAGTGGATAATTTATACGCTTTTTGGCATTGTTTTTAGTATGTTTTTAGTATATTTTAATTAGTTTTTGTTATATTTTTATTAGTTTTTATTTAAAATTCACTTTTCTGGACTTTACTATGAGTTTGTGTATTTTTCTGTGATTTCAGGTATTTTCTGGCTGAAATTGAGGGACTTGAGCAAAAATCTGATTCAGAGGCTGAAAAAGGACTGCAGATGCTGTTGGATTCTGACCTCCCTGCACTCAAAGTAGATTTTCTGGAGCTACTGATGCCCAATTGGTGCGATCTTAATTGCGTTGGAAAGTAGACATCCTGGGCTTTCCAGCAATATATAATAGTCTATACTTTGGCCGATATTTGATGGCCCAAATAGGCGTTCCAAGTCAGCTCAAGAATTTTGGCGTTTAACGCCAGAACTGGCATAAAAACTGGAGTTAAACGCCCAGACTGGCACAAAAGCTGGTGTTTAACTCCAAGAAAATTCTCTACACATGAAAGCTTCAATGCTCAGCCCAAGCACACACCAAGTGGGCCCCGCTGACAGACGCAAAAGGATCAATGGATCCTATTCTGACATGATCGAGAACCGACAGATGATTAGCCGTGCGGTGACAGCGCATTTGGAACATTTTCACTGAGAGGACGGGAAGTAGCCATTGACAACGGTGATGCCCAACATAAAGCTTGCCATGGAAGGAGCCTTGCGTGCATGAAGAAGAAGATAATAGAAAAGCAGAGATTGAAAAGACAAAGCACCTCCAAAGCCTCAACCTGTTCTTCATTACTGTATAACAAGTATTTATTTCATGTTCTTTTACTTTTTACAATTAAATCTGAGAATTATTGATATCCTGACTAAGAGTTACAAGATAACCATAGCTTGCTTGAAGCCGACAATCTCCGTGGGATCGACCCTTACTCACGTACGGTATTACTTGGACGACCCAGTGCACTTGCTGTTTAGTTGTGCGGAGTTGCAAAAGTGTGATTGTGATTTTGTGCACCAAGTTTTTGGCGTCGTTGTCGGGGATTGTTCGAGTTTGGACAACTGACGATTTATCTTGTTGCTTAGATTAGGAATAAATTATTTTTGTTGGTTTAGAGTCTTTTATTTGAGTTTAGTTTTATATTTTAAGTTTGGTGTCAATTGCATGCTTTTGTTT
>NC_029792.2:83199974-83226628 GCF_000816755.2 Arachis ipaensis | reverse complement strand
GACATCCAAGGCTTTAAACAAGAGGATCATGAATCCCTTTATAATGCCTGGGAGAGGTACAGAGGGATGCTAAGAAAATGTCTCTCTGAAATATTTTCAGAGTGGGTACAGTTAGACATCATCTACTATGGGCTTACAGAAAAAGCTCAGATGTCCCTAGACTACTCAGCTGGTAGATCTATACACATGAGAAAAAAAATTAAAGAAGCTCAAGAGCTCATAGATACAGTTGCTAGAAATCAACATCTGTACTCAAACAGTGAGTCCTCCATAAAAGAAGAGGCTATGACAGTAACTACTGATCCCAATCCTCAAGAACAGATTGTTGAACTTAATCAGCAACTACTCCTTATGAAAAAACAATTAGCAGAATTCAAAGAGATGCTCCAAGACACTAAAAATGCTAACAAGAATATAGAAGCACAATTGAATCAGACAAGACAGCAGCTATCTAAACAGATAACAGAAGAATGCCAAGCTGTCCAACTAAGGAGCGGGAAGATATTGAATAACTCAGTTCAAAATAGCAAAAAGTCAAAAAAGGAACAAATGACAGAGGATGATCAAACCACTACCCAAGATCCCTCTGAGGAAATCAAGAGCCCAGAGAGGAATAACTCTGGCGTTCAAATGCCAGAAAAGGGGGAAAAGTTGGTGTTAAACGCCCATTCCTTGCCCAGTTCCGGCGTTCAAATGCCAGAAAAGGGTGGAAAGCTGGCGTTAAATGCCCATCCAGCACCCAACCCTGGCGTTCAAACGCCTATGAGGAATCAGACACCTGCAAGTGCTGATAGTAACCCCTCTAAGAAGGCTTCTCCCACCACTTCTGTAGGGAATAAACCTGCAGCAACTAAGGTTGAAGAATATAAAGCCAAGATGCCTTATCCTCAGAAGCTCCGCCAAACGGAACAGGATAAACAATTTGCCCGCTTTGCAGACTATCTCAGGACTCTTGAAATAAAGATCCCGTTTGCAGAGGCACTTGAGCAAATACCCTTTTATGCTAAGTTCATGAAAGAGATCTTAAGTCATAAGAAGGATTGGAGGGAAACTGAAAAAGAGTTTCTCACTGAAGAATGCAGTGCAGTCATTCTAAAAAGCTTACTAGAAAAGCTTCAAGATCCAGGAAGCTTTATGATACCATGCACATTAGAGGGTGCTTGCACCAAGACAGCTCTATGTGACCTTGGAGCAAGTATCAACCTAATACCTGCATCCGCTATCAGAAAGCTTGGGTTGACTGAAGAAGTCAAACCAACCCGGATATGTCTTCAACTTGCTGATAGCTCCATTAAATATCCATCAGGCATCATTGAGGACATGATTGTCAAGGTTGGGCCATTTGCCTTTCCCACTGACTTTGTAGTGCTGGAAATGGAGGAGCACAAGAGTGCAACTCTCATTCTAGGAAGACCTTTCCTAGCAACTGGACGAACTCTTATTGATGTATAAAAAAGGGAAGTGACCCTGAGAGTCAATGAGGATGAGTTCAAGTTAAATGCTGTCAAAGCTATGCAGCATCCAGACACAGCAAATGACTGCATGAGCACTGATATTATTAACTCTGGTGGAAGAGATCAACATGACTGAGAGTCTTGAATCAGAGCTAGAGGACATCTTTAAAGATGTTCAGCCTGATTTGGAGAAACCAGAGGAAATAAAAGAACCTCTAAAAATCCCTCAGGAAGAGGAGAAACCTCCTAAACCAGAGCTCAAACCACTACCACCATCCCTGAAATATGCATTTTTGGGAGAGGGTGACACTTTTCCAGTGATCATAAGCTCTGCTTTAAATCCACGGGAAGAGAAAGCACTAATTCAAGTGCTAAGGACACACAAGACAGCTCTTGGGTGGTCCATAAGTGACCTTAAGGGCATTAGCCCAGCAAGATGCATGCACAAAATCATATTGGAGGATGATGCCAAGCCAGTGGTTCAACCACAGAGGCGGCTAAATCCAGCCATGAAGGAAGTGGTGTAGAAAAAGGTCACTAAGTTACTAGAGGCTGGGATTATTTATCCTATTTCTGATAGCCCCTGGGTGAGCCCTGTCCAAGTTGTCCCCAAGAAGGGAGGCATGACAGTGGTTCATAATAAAAAGAATGAACTGGTTCCCACAAGAACAGTTACAGGGTGGCGTATGTGTATTGACTACAGAAGGCTCAATACAGCCACCAGAAAGGATCATTTTCCTTTACCATTCATAGACCAGATGCTAGAGAGACTAGCAGGCCATGAATATTACTACTTTTTGGATGGCTATTCAGGCTACAACCAAATTGCAGTGGATTCTCAAGACCAAGAAAAAACAGCATTCACATGCCCATCTGGAGTATTTGCTTACAGAAGAATGCCTTTTGGTCTGTGCAATGCACCTGCAACCTTTCAGAGGTCCATGCTCTCTATCTTCTCTGATATGGTAGAAAAGTTCCTGGAAGTCTTCATGGATGACTTCTCAGTATTTGGAGACTCATTCAACTCCTGTCTTGATCATCTAGCACTTGTCCTGAAAAGGTGCCAAGAGACTAACCTGATCTTAAACTGGGAAAAATGTCACTTTATGGTGACTGAAGGAATTGTTCTTGGGCAAAAAATTTCAAGCAAGGGGATAGAGGTGGATCAAGCCAAGGTAGATGTAATTGAGAAATTACCACCACCTGCCAAGGGGATAATTTATACGCTTTTTGGCATTGTTTTTAGTATGTTTTTAGTATATTTTAATTAGTTTTTGTTATATTTTTATTAGTTTTAATTTAAAATTCAATTTTCTGGACTTTACTATGAGTTTGTGTGTTTTTCTGTGATTTCAGGTATTTTCTGGCTGAAATTGAGGGACCTGAGCAAAAATCTGATTCAGAGGCTGAAAAAGGACTGCAGATGCTGTTGGATTCTGACCTCCCTGTACTCAAAGTGGATTTTCTGGAGCTACAAAAACCTAATTGGCGCGCTCTCAATTGCGTTGGAAAGTAGACATCCTGGGCTTTCCAGCAATATATAATAGTCCATACTTTGGCCGAGATTTGATGGCCCAAACAGGCATTCCAGATCAGCTCAAGAATTCTGGCGTTTAACGCCAGAACTGGCATAAAAACTGGAGTTAAACGCCCAGACTGGCACAAAAGCTGGCGTTTAACTCCAAGAAAAGTCTATACACATGAAAGCTTCAATGCTCAGTCCAAGCACACACCAAGTGGGCTCCGGAGGTAGATTTTTACGCTAAACACCCTAGCTTACTCATTTTCTATAACCCTAGGTCACCAGTTTACTATAAAAACTACTTTTAGTGATTCATCTTGTACCTCATGACACTTTACATGTTTCATATTGTATTCTCTACGGCATGAGTCTCTAAACCCAATTGTTGGGGGTGAAGAGCTCTGCTGTTCTTCATGAATTAATGCAATTACTACTGTTTTCCATTCTATCACGCTTGCTTCTATTCTAAGATATTCATTCGCACTTCAACCTGATGAATGTGATGATCCGTGACAATCATCATCATTCTCACCTATGAATGCGTGCCTGACAACCACCTCCGTTCTACATGCAATCAAGCTTGAATGTGTATCTCTTGTGTTTCTAATCTAAGATTGGAACCTTCGTGGTATAAGCTAGAATTATTGGTGGTCATTCCTGAGATCCGGAACGTCTAAACCTTGCCTGTGGTATTCTGAGTAGGATCTGGAAAGGGATGACTGTGACGAGCTTCAAACTCGCGAGTGTTGGGCGTAGTGACAGACGCAAAAGGATCAATCGATCCTATTCCGACATGATCGAGAACCGACAGATGATTAGCCGTGCGGTGACAGCGCATTTGGAACATTTTCACTGAGAGGACGGGAAGTAGCCATTGACAACGGTGATGCCCAACATAAAGCTTGCCATGGACGGAGCCTTGCGTGCATGAAGAAGAAGATAGTAGGAAAGCAGAGATTCAGAAGACAAAGCATCTCCAAAGCCTCAACCTGTTCTTCATTACTGCATAACAAGTATTTATTTCATGTTCTTTTACTTTTTATAATTAAATCTGAGAATTATTGATATCCTGACTAAGAGTTATAAGATAACCATAGCTTGCTTCAAGCCGACAATCTCCGTGGGATCAACCCTTACTCACTTAAGGTATTACTTGGACGACCCAGTGCACTTGCTGGTTAGTTGTGCGGAGTTGCAAAAGTGTGATTGTAATTTTGTGCACCAGGCTCCTTGTGAAAAAGAAATCAAGGCGCAATGCTAAGGAAGGGTGCAGCCAAGGTTCAAAATGGGGACAAGGAAGGAGCATCACAAGGCTTTGGCAAGGAAATTAGCCAAAATGGCTTCACCAAGTCTCGAACCAAGCACCTGAGGAGCCAAGAGAAGCGCTACACCAAAGCAAGGGAGCAAAGGCATTGGGCGCTTAGTTACTTTACTTCACTGAGCGCCATTACTTCATGAAGGAAATGGGCACCGAATTGGTTCCACCAGGGCTCGAAAGTGGAGCTCACTCCTAAGCAAAGAAAGGGTGCTAAGTTATGTGTTTTAACTGAGCACTACTCCTTGAAAGGAAATTGGCACAAAATGCATTCCTCAAGGCTCGAACAAGGGAGCTTCCACCCAAAGCTTGTAGCGCTACGTTACAATAGGCAACTGAGCGCTATGCCAAGGCTTGTCACGCACCAAAATGAGCCAAGGAACAAGGCATTGAGCGCTACGTCAGGTGCACTCACTCAACACTCCACTGGAGGTGTCCCCATGTTCCATTTTAAATTAAAGGCACGAGCCCAAGAGATAAACTATGTAGCGCTACGTTTGCTCATTCAACTGAGCGCTTCCCTGGGAGGAGCCTTGGTCCAAAAATCAATTAAATTCAGTTCCTCACCAAATGAAAAGCCCACTCCAAATTCTGAAGATAAAAAATAGAAAGTGTATAAATAGGACTTAGTTTGATTTGTAGAGGACTTTTACTTTTCACCTGGGAACTCTCTTTTATTTTTTAGTTTTATTTTTAGCTCACTTTTACATTTTTAGCTTTGAATTGGGAAATTGGGATTGAGATCAGAGTTCTCTTCCTCTTGTTCTTACTTTTGCATTTCTTACTTTCTGTTTTGGAATTTTAGATTAAAATTGAAGGAATTCTGTTTCAATCTTTGATCTGCAATTCCTCTTTGTTTATTCTGCATAATTCTAAGGATTGGGAATTTGGTTGAGCTTTCTGTCTTCATTTTGATTTCTTCTGCAACTCTTGCTATCTGTTCTTGGAATTTGAATTGAGATTGAAGAGCTTCACTGATTCTAAGTTTGAGAATCACCTTTTACCTCTCTTCTCAATTGTTCTAAGAATTGGATCTAAGTTTTCTTTACTGTTCCATTTTCTTCTCTTCTGTAAATTGTTCTCTGTTGGATCAAGGAAGGAATTGAGATCTAGACCTATTTTCTAGTCTCTTTGAGCCCCTGAGATCTTAAATTTCTTTCTTAGCGTTTACAATTGAGTTGAATTTACTTTCTGTCTTGTTCTTCAAGCATTTTTTCCAATTCTGTTTAGATCTACTGCACTTACTTCATCTTTTTTACTTTCTATTGTTAAATTCTGCATCCCAGCATTCCACACCCCTTTACTGTTCAAGCAATTTACATTTCTTGCACTCTAAGCTTCAGCTATTTACATTTCTTACAATCTAAGCTTCAGTCATTTACATTACTTGCTCTTTAAGATTTAGCTCCTTTACTTTTTTGCAATTTAAGTTTCATGCAATTTACTCTTCTGCACTTTACTTTTCTGTCAATTTTCCCTCTCCCTTTTAGTTTCATGCAATTTAGCTTCTGTTGGTTACAATTCACTCAAATCATCAACTGTTTGCTTAACTAAATCAACCATCTAACTAAAATTGCTCAATCTATCAATCCCTGTGGGATCGACCTCACTCTTGTGAGTAATTACTACTTGATGCGACCCGATACACTTGCCGGTAAGTTTAGGTGTTGGAATTCGATTTCAACCATCAAGAGCCTTGAAGAAGAAGCTAAACAAAAGCATATCAAAAATTGCATCATACTTACTGGATAAGCGTAAACGGATAAGCAAAATAGGATGAAAAGGATAAACTATATACACAAAGATCAGAGTTCCAAAAGATATAGATATCAAGCCCCAGACTCGACATGTGAAGCTAAGGCCGGCCAGAGTATACATACATATATATATATATATATATATATATATATATATATATATATATATATATATATATATATATATATATATATATAACCTAAAAGTCTAACTCAAACTCCAAATAAATCCCTATTTCTCCAAGTCTGCCTCTAAGAGGGACAAAACATAACATATACAAGATGGAGAATTTATTTACATAAATATACATAAACAAAATATAAATACTAAGTCCCAAAAGAGTTCTTCCCTTCCAAAGAGTCTTCAGATTGCTCAGTGAGGTACCTCCCGACCTGCATCTGAAAAACAACAATATATGTATGAAATGAGAATCGAGGGTTCTCAGTATGGTAAAGGTTCCCAAATAGTTAATATAAAAGGCCTCGAAAAAGCCAGAGGAAATCCTAGAACTTCGACACTCAAATT
Organism: Arachis ipaensis; assembly: GCF_000816755.2. NCBI lineage: Eukaryota > Viridiplantae > Streptophyta > Magnoliopsida > Fabales > Fabaceae > Arachis > Arachis ipaensis. The sequence continues at coordinate 83,220,054 of NC_029792.2, read as the reverse complement.
TAAACTTAAATAAGTATGCTAAACCAGAAATTCGGAAATCTATTTGTGGATTCTAGTTCTAATCTAACTCTTCACCTCCTGTCACCCCAGACCTCCTAACCACCGGTGGAACTACCCTCAGCGTCATCTTCGCTAGCATGAGGGATCTCTCAATTGCAAACACATACAAAAAAGACAAGGAAAGCACAAGTATAGATAGTAGTTACAACAAGTAGAACAAGTAGCAGATAAGTATGGGGCTAATCAATTAGGCAAACCAAAGTAATGCACACTCAAGCAAAACATATAAATGCATATGATGTATACTTATTCTATGGTTGATGATATCCTCTGTCGGGTATTAAAGAGATTTGGAAAGCTTGAGGAATAGTTTAAAACTTGAAAACATCATTTTTAGAAAATAAGAGGTTCCGCGTACACATGCCATGTTTCATGTACGCAAAAGTGTACAATTTCTCATCTCATATACGCGACCTTATGTCAGCGTACGCGAGCCCCTTGGCATGGAATCATCCCCGCGTCGCGTGGTCTTGCCAGCGTACATGGACCTATAATTTTTCCCATTTCGCATACGAATACCATGCCCACATACATAGGACGTCTGGGCAGAGCCTAGGGTCCGCGTCGCGTGTATGTTTGCGTACGCAAGCTCAACAAAGTTTGCAAAAAGCTGCTAAGTTAGAAAAATCATTTTTTCATATCCAACTTTGAACGCGCATAATTTTTTTGTTAAAAATCGATTTTAATCCGTTATTCGAATGTCACAAACTTCACGAATCGAATTTTTATTCAAAATAAGTTTTACCCAATTTGGGGGGTCTGGAAACCAAGTTATGGCCCATCAAAAATTGGTCAAAATTAGATTTTTTCTAAAACTTGAAAATCCTCTAGTTTTCTAAAATTCTTAATTCAAACCAATTGATTCATAACCAAAACAGCACCCAATGTTCCTAAATCACATTCACATACTTTTCAATCACTCTCCAATATGTCAACATACAATTTTATCAACTTCAAACCAACCAATTCACAATCAAAACAACACCACTCACTCAATTCAACGCTAACCATATTCACATATAACTCAACCACTCCACAATCATTTCAGCACATAATTTTATCAGGTCCATACAATAATTTCCAACTACAATTTCCATAAAACTTAACATTTATCACTTTTATTTACTAAACGTTAATGATTCACATATTTCAGCTTATCCTACAGATAATTAGCCTAAGTTTTCGTGTGACATTAAATATTAACTACAAGAAATCAAAACCATACCTTGGCCGATTTCTTCCTAATCTCGAAACGCCTCAAAAGTACCCTCCTTCCACAAGCTTCCACTTCTCCAAGTTCACACAAATTAGATTTTCAGCACCCAAAGTTCAATGTCAAGCTTCCAATATCACTAATTTGTCTCTAAAATACATAATTCAATCTAATTACACACAACATCACTAAAATTAACATAGAATTTACCAATTTCAATAACTCACAAGGGTTTAAGGGTTTCTTGCCATCCCCACGGATGATCGAAGCAAAACCCAGTAATTCCTCACCACTAGAGCACACCTAACATCATTAAAACACAAAATCTCAATACCCATGAACCCAAATTTTCGAAAATGAAGAGGAGATGGCCGAGTGAGAAAATGAAATTCTCTTACCACTTTGTTCTAATGAATTTGAAGAAATTTCCGAGATAAATGCGTGACTGCTGATAATTCGTCAATTGGAGTTGCGAATTGGAAGATATGATGGATTGAAATTGAACTAGGGCTTAGGTTTTGCTTTCTCCCCTCACCCCAAAGCTCCAGCGTGTTCTTGGTGAGTATTGGCTTTATATGATGGGCCTTGGGTCCAGTCCAACCGATTTGGCCCAGTTTTGGGCCAAAATCTTTAAAATTAGTATCAAAATTTGTATTTTTAATATTTTTACCTCTTTCGACTTTAAAATTTAATTTTTTAATTTATATAAATAATAATTAATTTATTAGTCAATTATTCATTAATTTCTCAGGGTTTACATGTTTCGAGTAAATCTTGTAAAATTGACATATGATTTTAAATCATAGTTTAAGAAACTAATTTAAATAACATAGGCAAAAGACATAATATTAAACCACAAGATTGTTTTGATATATATGAAACACCCGTTATAATCCAACATAACATAATAAAAAAATAACACCCTTCATAATGATCAAACTTTGGAAAATATCCTAAATTAAATGGGTTTGATGTTAAAAAATATCCACCTGAAACTATTACAAAATAAAAATCAAGATGCATCATTATTAGATTTTGGATATCTTTACTGAAGTACTTAGAATATCATTCAAATAAGACGTTGTTATCTCTTAATTTATAAAAAAATCCACTCCAAATTATTTAAAAATAATAGCTTATAATGTAGTTAAAAGATGCTAAAATTCATATCCAATATTTTGAACTATGTTTGAAACAATAATTGTTGAAAGTTGAGTGGTATCACCCATTTGCAGAAAAAAAAAAGAAGGGATATAATTATGGTCCAAGTAAATTAATATAAACTAGGTTGAAAAAACATATAATTAACAAAAAGTGATTTCTTCGATACCCAACTAATTTGAGGGTATTACATACCCTTCTTACATGTTCCAATTAATTGGTGACAAGTGTCTTCATTAATTCCAATCAGCAAATGAACTTTTAATTTTTAAAAATTAAAAATAATGAATTTAATACATGTATTAAATACTTTATATATACATAACTTAATATACTATACATACGTTTTAATTCTGGTTAAATCAAATCACCATACGTGGTAAACCTTAAATAAATTATTTAAAAGAAAAAAAAAAAGAAAAAAAAATTGGTTTTCCTCTTCTTCCCTAACCCTAATCCCCTCAACGGCACCAATTCCCCCTAACCCTAATCCCCTCAACGGCACTAATTCCCCAGTGAGGCAGCAAGCCAACAACCCCTCCAGGCTCTAACCCCACCGGCCGTCTCGTCGTCTTCGTTTGCCGGACACGGTGTGGCTCTGACGACCTCCCTGCACGTCGCGTTTTGGCTCGCAGCCTCACAGGTCGTCTTCTTCATCGCAGCTCCTTGCTCTGTCGGTGCTGTCATCGCTTCCTCTCTGTCATTGCTGCCTCCCCTTCGCCAGAGTCTGCTTCGCCGTGCTCGAACAGGTTGGTCTCCTATTCTCCTAACTTATCTGCGTTGGTGAAGTGAAAGTGTGAAACCCATTATCTCTATTTTTTTTGTTATTCAACTGGATTTTAATTTAATTAAGTGAGTGAGTAACTGATTAATACCCGACCCGAGATCCAGTTTTGAAGAGAAGGGGAGATTTTGGTGGTAGGGTTTTTATCTCCTTCCCCAACTCTGTTTCTCTTCTAGTCTTCTGCTTCATTGCTCTCTTCTCTTCTCTCGCTGCTCTTGCCGGAACTCTACCCTGAAATCTCGCGCTCTGTGCTCTGGCCGTCATTTCTGTAGGTAGCATTCGTCCCTTGATGCTCACGGGCCGTAGCCTCACTTCCTTGTTCATGCTGCTATTTATTCATTGTTCCAAGCCTAGAACTATTTTAAATATTTTTGCTTAAATTATTTGTGCTATAGATGCCATTATTATTATTATTATTATTATTATTATTATTATTATTATTTAATCAATTTAACTAAATGCTTGAATGATCATTAGATATTTCGTTTAATAGCTAGAGTTCGTTTTGGTAGATACATATAGCTGCTATAGTTATTTGTGCTATATGTGTTGTTTAAAAATATTTTTGAATATAAATTTTCAAAATTATTCCTTGTCAATATTTCAATCCGCAAGTTCATAATTTAGTTTGATAGTTTAGAGGCATATTCATTTAAATCATCTAATTTGAAGCCTATTATCTTTGATTTTCTTTTTCCAATTTTTTCTCCTTCAGTAGCAATACTATTTCATTAATTTAGAATTACAGAAACAAAGAGTACTTCAAAGAGTAGTAGAAAAAAAATTAATAGTAACAATTCTTAATAATCGTACAACATAGATACAGGTTATTGCTCATATAAAATTTTTGGTATTGATGATTATAATCTCCTGTTTATGATTTATTAGTTTATACTTGATTATATAGATGTGATGATCATTTCGAGTGGCTTAACCAATCAATAAAAATTGGTACACAAATTTACCAGAAACAGAGCACTTAATTTGAAGCATTTTGTAATATTTACTTGAATAAAATTTGCTTTGAACATACGGGTTTAAATTAGTTATGTAATAGTGATCATTGTTGAGTTAAAATTATTGTAGATGTGATCTTTTGTAATTACTTGTGATACAAAATTATATCTTTGAGGTTTCTTTATTTTTATTTAATGATAGTTTCATGACATGCAGGTAATGAAGAAGTTATAAATTTGATTTGTTAAAAATTAGTCACTCCTTCAATTAGTTGTATAAGAAAAGGATGCATTGTTTTGCAATGTTTGAAAAGCCAACTGCTGTTGAAATTTCATTTGTAAATAATGTAATTAGGGATTACTTTTCTATATGTATTTAAAGTGATATATACATTAAAAATTTGTAAACATACCCTTATTTGTTGTTGATTTTTATATAGTCTTTAATCAATAGAAATTTCTTTGAATGATAAAAATGGTTGAAACATTCTATAAAAAAATCTGTCATAACAAAATCCATTCTTACAAAAGAAAAAAAATTCAATATTCCAAAATATATCCATTCTTAGAAAAAGAAAAAAATTCAATATTCCAAAATATAAATATATAAGATTGTTATAGATTTTAATTTATATATAGAAAGATTCTATAAGAATAGATAGCTACCACAAAAAAAAGTCGCATTACAAAAGTACTAGCACCAAAATGACTTATTTATATCATTTATAGTTAACATAATTTATTTAGAATTTTTCCAACTGATACAATAAGAAGTAACATATACTCTTATTTTTTAACTAAATTCTTGTTCTTTTCCTCAAATTTTTTGTAGTTCTTCTTAGCAGCCTTGATAATGGTGTTTTTTTTTTTCAGATTGTATGACTTCATGATCAAATCTATAGCAATGCGCATCCTAGTTGCATCATCAACCTTCAAATGATAAAATCAGTAGTAAGTCACACTTATGTAATTAGAAATTAAACAATTAGAAATTTATCATGTAATGTAACTTACATAAATGTTATAATCATCAATCCAAATGCAGTTTTTCATCCAAGTTGCTACCCAAATACCGCAATCAAAGCTATGTTAAATTTTATATGAAAAAAAAAGTACTAGTTAGACAATGTGACAAAAGAAAAAAGATTGCTTGACAAACCAAATAAAGAGCTAGAAAATTACGAGTCATTTCTTTGTCTTCCTATTCCGAGAGCTTCCAACATGGGAAACTCAGACACCTTAGGCCTAATCGTACTCTCAAAATCATAGAAAGAGTCATGTTGAAGCATCCCTTCAAGGTACAAAGCCTAATAAGTGGTTAACATTGAATTCGTGTTTTTATAAATGGAAAAAATAGTATAAATGAAGATGTAAAATTGATGCCATAAATGTTTGAATACATAAATGATATACCAATTGCTTAATGCTAAATATTTTACTTGCTTTCTTCTTAGGATCTGGGTTGGAATCCAACAAAATTACTTGACACTGATTCATGTCGAAGATAACAAGATACCAATGAAGATTATCTTCATTAACAGGCACATAAATCTGTACATATATACAAGAATTAATTATTTTTTTTTGTGTGTGATAATTAAAAAATATAATTCTATTTATGAAGAGTATTAAAATTTCTATCACGGGAGTGACTTCAATGTGAAGTCTCATATAGTCATAAGACTTATTATCCAAAACAAACTTATTATCACAAGATTCAACACTTTACATGTTGATGAAAAAAGTTGTCAAACCAAAGATAATTATTTTATTTATTAAGCATGCATAACAAATAGAGGAACAGATATTTATTTAGTAGAGATAAAATTATATCATATGATTTTACCTTTCTAAGGACTTCCACTTTGCCCATAAATGCCTCTTTATAATCCTCTCGAGCTTGACTACTTGGGATAGTTTCCGACAATGCCATTTGCCATACAATGTGAAGAATATAATTTTGTCAATGTTAAATTGCCAAACTAATATTACATATAAATATTGCACAGAATGAGGATGAAAACTATATATTTCTTTTGGTGCAAAAATTTCAATTTATTTATATAATGTAAGCATTTGGAGCACTTATATTACGTTATACAAGCAAGTGTGACAAATATTGATAATTATTGAAATGTTGATTAAAAAAATTTATTATAAATTACACGTGACTTACCGAAAAGACTGTGGGCATATACCAATATTTTAAAACTCCGGAAGTAGTCTTCTCCTCATCATTTAGCATATGAGCATATACGTCCAGTATCTAAATGCATATTAGACATGGTTAGATAATGATAATAATCATGAGATTGGATTGGTATCCAAAATTAAATCAACTAAAATAACTTACAGTTTGGTCAATCCAATCCTTTGGAATTAAGTTAAAAAAAGAATCTCTGGTTGCATCAAATTTGCATCCTTTTGCTAATATCTCTTGTCTACAATTGATTAAATATAAAAAAAATAATTTATCATTGTTCTTCTAATACGATCGTAAGATGACAAGTACAAATATAATATTTTTTTAAAATAAGTTACCTCCCAAACTCATTATCTTTATTTGTTCCAAATATGTAGGTTGCAACCATGATTTCAGTGTCATCTAATTCCATGGTAGTTGGCGGTGCAAACAATACTGGTAGCCACTATTAAAAAAAATAAAAGGTAACAAAAATTAAGCCTCCAAATTTAAAATAACTCAAGAATTAGAAAATCTTCAAAAGTGTTTAGACGAATAAAACTTAAGCAATTGACACTCACAAATGGAGCTTCAACCCCAAGATTTCTCGGTTGGAGTTTTGTAAACTCTGGAATCCTCTGATTTATATGATAACCAGTAGGAGATGCATTACTCAGCAATGATTTGACAATATCAGTTGATGGAGTATCTGCTACACAAAATTGTTTATCATGTATTTTTTTAGATGACTGGGCTCTAGAAATTTTAAGATTAGTCTTCTTCACACCGAGAATAGATTTTTTCTGTCAAAAGAAGCTTTTTTAACCGAGGGAGTGGCCAACTTTTTCATTATCGTGTCTGTCATGGCTTGCTCAGAAGAGAGGTTTTCAAATGGAGTTGCATATGGAGACATGGTCATTGGCATTGAAAGCGATGGATAAGGTGAGCTTGGGTTAAATCCTCCCAAATGATTATAAAATTGTGACGGCATGGGGTGAAAGTAAGGCATCATTGGTATCATAGATTGATTGACAGAGGCCATGTTTTGCAAGTTAGTGACAACTTCTTGCATATTTATGATTTGTGAGTTGAGCGCATCATATTTTTCACCTTTATTCACCTAAAAAAAATTTGCAAAATGATAAGAAAATGATTACATTAGTATTCCACGAAATGCTATAGACGTTTAATAAACTAATTGTCAGATGAATTAATTGAAGACTGACCAATACTTAGTGAATTCAACATAACAATCTGAGAAGAGATTAGAGATCACCTTGTTAAAGATGGTTTCACCTGGCACATCCACTTCTTTAGATTTTAATTCCTCCTTATTTTCTACTTTCTTCATGCCCTCATTGAGACTGAAGACCATTATAAATAAATAAATAAATATCAAAATTCTTAAGAAAAATACGAAAAAAATTAAAATTCATAGAATCAATTGAAGTGTATTCCAACCTAGACGAAATTTCGATGGCCTCCATCAAAGTGTTCTTCACTTGTGTTTTTGTTACATTTGATTTTTGTTGAGCGCTGCCAAGATTTTCCCCAATGTCATCAGATGGTGATTGAGGTGTGTGATTGCTTTCAGCTTTGGCTTTTTTTGAACTGGAGTTGTTAGTTCCTCTTGAAGACATTATTACAAGTAGAAAAAGCAATATGCATATATGAATGTAAGACATTCGAATTCCACGGTGGTAACTGAAAATAATTTCATCCATTTATAGGAAGTTTGGAAACTGGATACATGAAAGGTCATCATGTATATGGATTTCGCATCAATTATTTCTGAAGTAATTTTTCATAAAGCCTAACTTCTCATATTTCTGTAACAAGAAAAAGAAAAAGGAAAGACGGGAGATGAAAGGAGTGACTACAAGATGGAAAATTTACTATGGAGTGAAAGACGAAAGATGAAAGGATGAGTTAAAGATAGAAAACTTACTATAGGGTGAGAAGAGGCGTCCAAAAGTTGCTTCTGCATTCTCTTCATTTATTTGTGATTAGGGTATTCAGCATACATTTTTATACCGTCTAATTAAAAAATAATATTCTATTAAATGGCCATAAGCCCAAGTATCATAGTATTTTAAAACATTAATTAATAATTACATCAATAATAAAAGATATTAAGCACATAAAATTTGAAATATAATTTACATCAATGCTCTTTAAAACTTTACCTACATAGCAAGTTTTCCTGGTTTTATTACTTTTATGTTATATCATACAAAGTTGTATTTTTAATTCTCACTAATAAAATATATTATTTGTTAGGAATTTGTAAACTATAATGATTCTTTTTCATGTTTAGTTTATTGTGAATTAATTATTGAAGGCTTCCTCCCCATGGGATTAATCACATTTTTTAAGCATTTCTTTATCTTCTTCATATGACCATCTCTAAGTTTTTACTATTTCACTTGTATTATGAAAATAAACAACTTTATTTTTAGTGATAAACCACAAATCAATATAAAAACTATCGTATTGATAAATAAGATATGGATTCAATCATAAAAATATATTATCAATATCAAAAAAATTTTCATTGAACATGTTTTTCAACATGCAATTGGACTAGTTGCCATATGCAAAGGGTTTCAACCAAATGAAATTATGTAGAAAGATTGGGGGCAAAACATAAAATTTGTTTGGAGTACAGTAATATACTTCCATAGCGAACACAAGTCACAACTAATAATTATTGACGAATGCATTAATTCTTCTTCTTGTTAAAATCTTGAACTCTTGCATTCCAATAATAGTAGTAATTTGGTACATTAGCGTGTGATGGATTTATCTAGAACATGGGTGTTCCACTTCCACTGTATGAATAACAAGGTCGGCATGGGATATCCATTAAAACTGGGGTACATAGGTAATTGATAAATCTCAATTTCGTGATTTATCTTATGCTTATTTTGGGGGATTTTATCAGCTTTTCTCACATTTATTCAATAAAATAGCATGGTTTTGTAATTCTCCCTTGAATTGTGCTTAAATGTGAAAACATGCTTTTTAGGCCCTAAAATTGGTAATTTTAATTCACTTTAATTCCATTCGATGTCTTGATATATTTGTTGAGTGATTTCAGGTTCATAGGGCAAGTATTTCATGGAAGAAGTGAGGAGAAAAGCATGCAAAGTGGGAGAACTCATGAAGAAATGAAGGAACCGGAAAGCTGTCAAGCCCGACCTCTTCGCACTCAATCAACCATAACTTGAGCTATAGAGGTCCAAATGAGGCGGTTCCAGTTGCTTTGGAAAGCTAACATCCGGGGCTTCGAAATGATATAAAATTTGCCATATATTTCTTCGCGTTAAGGGGCGCGCACGTGCCATGTACGCGTGCGCGCCGATTGAGCACGTGGCCCATTAATGTGAAATCGCTCCCAGCGATTTCTGAAGCACTTTGGGCCCAACCCAACTCATTTCTAAGGATATTTCATGCAGAATTCAAGTTTGGGCAAAGGGGGGAGCAATTGTTTGGTAGTATAGCATCATGTAGGTTAGTTTCTAGAGAGAGAAGCTCCCTCTTCTCTCTAGAATTAGGTTAGGTTAATCTCTCTTAGATTTAGGTTCAATTACATGTTCTCATCTTATTTCCTTTATAATTTCTTACTTCTACTACTCTATTCTTCTTAGTTCTCATGTTAATTTACCTTTTATGCTCTTTTATGTTCATGGATGCTTATGTTGGATTTAGATCTCTTTTAATGAAATTTAATGTTTGATGTTCTTTTAATTGTTGAATTGAGTTGTAAATTTACTTTTCTTGCAATTAGTAATTGGTAGATTTATATTCCTTGCAATTTTACTATGCTTTCCTTATACACCCACCAAGTGTTTGACAAAATTCTTGGTTGGGCTTTAGAGTAGAATTTTGTGCTCTTGGCTTGGGAAGGTAACTTAGGAACTCTTGAGTCACTAATGTCCGAGTGATGACGATTGGGAGCCATTAACGATAGATCTCACCAATTGATTAGGTGTAGAACTAGGACTTATGGACTTGGATTGACATAGCTCACTTGACTTTTCTTTACTACTAGTTAGAGGTTAACTTAGTGGGGTTGATCCTTGCCAATTCTCATGTTGTGGTTAGTGATTAGAATAGAGATCCTTGACCACCTAACCTTGCCAAGACCTCTTTAGTTGTTAGTTTATTTCCTTTTCCATTTATATTTCTTGTCCATCATCTCAAAAACCCCAAAACATGCTCCATAACCAATAACAAGACACTTTGTTGAAATTCCTAGGGAGAACGACCCGAGGTTTCAATACTTCGGTTTATAAATTTAGGGGTTTGTTTTAGTGACAACCAAATTTTTGTATGAAAGGACTATTGTTGGTTTAGAAACTATACTTTACAACGAGAATTCATTCATTAGTGGAATTCTAGACCACACAAGAGTTTCGATCATCAGTAATCCATTCATGTATTGAAAATTCTCAATACCCTTTGTAGAGGATATAGCACCATAAGTTCCAATTTCGGTGGACACTTCTTGATGATCTTATTTATTTGGTTTTCTACTCTGCTAAATAAATATAAAAAAATTAAATTATTAAAAACATTTTTTATACATTATTGCATCAATACATGAGAATACAACAAGGCAAACTAACCTTTTCGATGCGATTATTATCTAACTGCTTTCTTTTATTACTCTTTTGGACACTTGAAATTCTATCCTTCTTTGTGTCCTACATGCAAAGTTATAAAAACAATCAAAAAATCTCTTGCAGTTCAAATTATATTATAATACACAATTATATACCTCAGAAGCAGCTTCAGGTTCATTTATTTTTGTTTGTGCACTAGGATTTTCTGTTCTGTTTTTGTTGCAGTGGTTGCTTTGAACTTCTGTAGATTGGACATGAGGCTTATTCACTTTTTTCTGGATATTTTCAAATAAATCACTACATTTTTCATTACATTGGTGTATTGTTTCCTCATCAGACATATCATGTAATACAATATATTCCAACAACACATAAATTTTAAAAGAAATAAGTAATACAGAAAAGAATGTACCCTAAACAAAGAAAAATTAATAATAGATATTACCGTAACACCATTTGATTCTGTACTTGATTGGTCATTGTCAGTATTCAATTTTTCTTCGTTCAAACTTTGTGAGCATTCTCCACCATATAGTTTTGGACACCTATGAACCGTATGACCAATCCATTTACAATGCGAACACTTACGGGCATTAGCAGTCTTAGTTGTTTGTCGTGGGGCTTCTTTTGTCTTCACAACACTTGGGTCACCTACCAAGTTGGCGGTAGAAGGAAGCTTCTCATTTGGATTGTGTCTTTTATGGAGTTTCATAATCAATCCAAAAATTTCTTCTCTGATTTCCATGAAGTCATCTCGATGTTTCGATTCTTTATCACATAGTGTAAAACAAAGCGTCGCTAGAGTACCGTACCTAACACCAGCAATCTTTTCAGATTCAATATCCTCGGCGGTAAGTGAACTAATATATTCTTTTTTAGCATCTTTCGTCCACCCTCTTTTGAATAAGAGTATTAGGAATAGTGCTAATATGGTCATGTCTCATAGTACAAAAAATATGGGAACAAGGGATACCACGGCTTTCAAATAATCGACAAGCACAAGCAAAGTTGTTAGTGCTTCTATCATACCGAACCTTATATTCAATAGCCGGCTCTTGATATTTGTTCATTCTCACCTCAATTTTGTTACCATTATTTGAATGGCCGACAACGTTTAGTTTACTTGCTTCTAGTATCTCATTCCTTACCTCTTTAAACATATTATGGGTAAAAATATTGGCTACTTCCTTTTCGATGTCTTCGAAACATGCAGTTAAAACTAGACTTGAGAACAATGACTTAAAATCAGATAATAGCTCATTTATCCGATATTGCCTCACTGCCTCTTTAAGATTATGCATCAAATCCAAAAGATAACATTTTTTACCAATATAGTGCTTTATCAACGAATGAATTCCTTCACATTGTGACGTAGTCCTAATTCGACCAAAAAACGTGTCGTTCAAATATGTAGAAGCCCACATCCTTTTGATCTCGTATGTTTTTTTCACCCATTCATTTTTAGAAAGCTTGAATTTTGATACTAAGCGATGCCATTTATCTTCAAACTCATCTGGAAAAAAATTCTCGTACATAAGGTGCTTCAATCCATGAAAAAACTCAGAATTTTTGATAGCTTCACACGCATTGCGATGTAAATGCCATGCACAAAGTCGGTGCATTGCATTTGGCATCACTTCTCTAATTGCTCCTCTCATTGCAAGATCACCATCTGTCACCACTGTTGTTAGATGTTTATTACCCATTATTTCAAGAAAAATCTTCAAAACTAATACATATGTCTCATGCTTCTCATCTGCTAGCAAGCCACAACCAAATATGCATGTCTGACCGTGATGGTTAGTTCCTGAGAAGACAACCAATGGCTTGTTATATTTATTCTTCTGGTATGTTGTGTCAAATGCTAGTACATCACAAAAACATTGATAATCGATTATGCTAGCTCCGTCAGCCTATACTAAATTTTCAAGTTTATTATCTTTCAGAGTAAATTTTCCTTGCAACAATGTATCCTCATCGCTCTTAGAAATCAAGTAACTCAATGCTACATATGCATCACCATTTTTCACTTTAGCACGCTTTGATTTGTCGAAATGATTATACAAATCCTTCTTTATAAAACCAATTTTTCCAGGTCCTCCCTTTTGCTTTAACATGAACCCCATTATATGGCAAGTTCTCACACCATCATCATGCAGACTGTTGGCTTATGCTTTGTCGGCCTCGGTCATTACGCGATATACGGGGACAAATTGTATATATTTAAGTGGGATAAGGTCATGATTGTGAGTCTCTTCAAATGCAGTGACTTTCCACTTCCTCAATTTCATATCATAGTGAAATCTAATTCTGGCTTGACACGTTACACGTGTTATCGGCCTGTGGTCTCTTTTCCTATTCTCCATCTCCAGATACTTCTTTCTCCGTGTACCCTCTCTATTACAAACCATTTGTCTCATGTTAAGGTTGCCGTTGAAATCATAACCCTTTTCATCACACCTTGCAATAAAACCATGTACTTTGGCATAATTTTTGTAGAATTGAACACACTGCTGATGACATGTCACCATGTCATATTTTTTTATGCTTTTTCATACAAGAAATTGATTATTTGTGTGTAAATATTGAATGCTTTTGTGCTTAAATGGTATATTTTCTTGATCTTTTAATTTTATAAATCTTGTAGGAAATAAGAAGAAAAAGAAGCAAAGGAGCACAAAATAATCTAAAAAGGAGAAAAAAAAGAGCTTTGGGGCACATTTTGAAGTTGGAGCACACTTTAGAGCCTTAGACCACGCTTTTAAAAGCGTGGCCCATGACCAAATTAAAGGGGATTGGCAATCAGCACACAAAGCTCCGCTCTTGCCAAGAGCTGAGCGCTATAAGAGTTCAAAATAAGCTTGGAAGCAAAATTTTCGCTAAGTTAAAATCTGGGCGCCCACAACATGACCATGCCTCCTTCCAAGGGCTATAACTTGAGCTACAGATGTCTGATTGATGTGATTCTAGTTGCGTTGGAAAGCTGACATTCAGAGCTTTCCAACGATATATGGCAATCCATATTTAGCATGAAATTGAGACACAAGTGGAAGGCATCTTTAAGAACCAAAAACAAGCAAAAAAATCAGCCAATGCTTCCACCAAGGTTCGAAGCTGGAGCCTCACTCCAAAGCATAATGCTCCGTTCTTGGAGAGAGCATTGTCGTGCTCTCTTCATGAAAATTCAAGGAAAATCTCTCCCCAAATGCTTTCACCAAGGCTTGAACCTGGAACCTCACCCAAGCAAGAGGAATGCTACGCTCCCAAGGAGAGCAAAGCGCTACTCTCTTCATTCCTTGCACAAGACACACCACAAGCTCAATGCTCCGCTTCCCACAAGAGCAGAGCACTCTACTGGGAGCAAACACTCATAGGCCAAAATTCAACCAAAATTCCATTTAAATTCAATTCCTCACCAAATTGAATCAAGGCCAACCAAAGCCATTTCTCCTCAAATCCAAAGTAAGCAAAGGCCACATCATCACTCAAAGGCACAAGAATAAGCTAGAATTAGGATTTTTATTTAATTTGTTTTTCATTTCAATTTCATTTTATTTTGCAAAAAGCCTATATAAGGCATCATTTCCATCTTTGTGAGGGGAGCTCGATTAGAAAGCATAGGAGGTTGGCTCCATTAGAGAGCTCTCTCTTCTCTTTGCTCTTACTTCTGAAATTCTACTTTTTGTTTCTAAATTTTGGGGTGAAGAATTGAAGAAATTCTGTTTCAATCTCACCTTGAGATCTCTTGTTTATTTTTCTGCATAACTTTAGAAATTGTGATTTGAATTCAAATTCTGTTTACTGCCTTCTTCTACTTCTTTTGCACTTTACTACTCCATTTTCTATTGCAATTGTTCTTGGGTGGATCAAAGAAGGATTTGAGATCTAGACTTGTTTTCTAGTCTCATCCAACCCCTGAGATCTTTAATTTCCCTTGAGCTATTATAGAGCTACATTTTACTTTCTGTTTGGTTTCTCAAGTAATTCATCTTCTCTTGTTTAGATCTGTTGCATTTTAATTCATCCTTTACTTCTCTGTTTAATGCCATTTTACTTTCTCTTGTTTAATTTCTGCAATTCCAGCACCAAATTCAATTTACTTTCAAGTAATTTAATTCTTCTGCACTTGTTTGGCACTTTACATTTCTGTTCATGATTTGATTTACTTTTTTAGCAAGTTTAATTCTCTGCAGTTGCTTTAAGCCTTAATCTATTACTTTCTTTAAATTCCCTGCACCCAACCCCCTTTACTTTTCATGCAATTTACTTTCCTTGCTCTTTAAGATTTTGTCAATTTACTTTTCTTGCACTTTAAGTTTCTACAATTTTACTTCCTGCACTTTAAATTCTCTTGTTATTTACTTTCTGCTGCATCAATTATCACTCACCAATGTTAGCTTGACTAAACTAATCACCTACTAAAGTTGCTTGATCCATCAATCCCTGTGGGATCGACCTCACTCTAAGTGAGTTTTACTACTTGATGCGACCCGGTATACTTGCCGGTTAGTTTTAGGTGTTTGGAATTCGTTTCGTTTTCCAAAATACACCATCAAGTTTTTGGCGCCATTTCCGGGGATTGATTTAGATCAACAATGATTAAGTGGGTGAGAAGTCTAGATCAAGCATTTTTTTTGTTTTTGTTCTCTGTTTTAAATTGATAGCAAGGTGTTTGAGCTATTGCCTCACTAAGAAATTCTTTCTCTGTGACATGAATTTCAAATTTCATTGATGTTTACAAAATACAAATGGAGTTCAACTCATCTTATGGTCAAACAAAATTTTATAGGATATCACCCACCATCATCAATCTCTAATGGTGGTTGGAAATATCACTAAGAAACTGCAAATTTTGGGCACTCCAATTCATGGAGCTATGCTTCAGAACCACAAGATGAGAAAGAAAATCATATGGGATATTTTCCTCCACCACAAAATGATTCAAGTCATTATTCCAATGGTGGCTGGGAGTATTACCAAGAAACTGCAAATTCTGAGCAGTCAACTCACATGAGAGAGTGTCCAACCTCACCTCCAACTTCTACATTTGAAAATTCTTCATCACCTAAATATGCCTCAACACAAACTTCCACGAGCCAAAGACTCTCAAAGCTTGAGTCCATGTTCAACAGAATTGTGGAGGAACAGCAACAATCCCGGAGAGAACTAGAAATCCTTTCTCAGGAGACGGATGAGCAATTGGAGGACACAGAGAAACGCTTAGAACTACAAAGCAAGGAAAATGAAGACCAATTGATGGATGTGAAGGATAAAGTGGAAGAGCAAGATGAGGAGGCTACTGCATCAAGTGAACTTTCAATGAAGAATGAGGTGGTTGAAAATGAAACTGCACTTGAGATGACAAGGGAACATGAAGACTCACAACTCTCACAAACTTCTCTGACCCAAAAACTCTCAACAATTGAATCTGTAATTGAAAAATATGAAGAAGAGATGAAGAAATATTGGGAAGATCAACAAACCTCCTCAATGAAAAAGCTATTAAGTCAAATATTGGGTGCAAAGAAAGGAGTGGATGAGCAAGAAAGTGAGGAAGTCATTCCAGAAAATTTACACTCAAGTGAGGCAGAGAAGTACATGAAGGAAGAGTTCATGGAACCACCAATTCAAGAGGCTCTAAATGAATACAAAACTCCAATAATCACACAGCAACCAAGTTTTGAATTCAAAGGAGTGAAGGCAACTAGCAAGAGCACCAATCCTGTCCCTGATCCAGCAAGCAAGATCAATCAAGCCATTTGCAAAAAGAAGCTTGCTGAGGAAAGGCCAAGACAAGGGACACTAGCTGAATCTTCTCCCCTCTTAAGGTCATTCCTATTAACAAACTGGAAGAAGAGGAAGAAAGTGAACAACATGTCAACCGTAGGTATAATTTCTCTTCTCTGCTTTGTTTTCGTTCTTTGTTTTGTTTAAACTCAATAAATTGGCATATGGTTACATTCTAAGTTTGGTGTTACCTTGCAACAAATTGTTTTCAATCTTCTTGGATGATTGCATCAAATCAAAAATGAAAGTGACACACCAAGATTCTAACTTTGGTGTGCCACTTATTTTCTATTCAATTCATTCAAGCAACACTACTTGTCTGCATAATCATAATGCCTCTGCAGTTTTATTTTTCTCTTTTAATTTGACACTTTTTCATTCTACTTTCTTTAGTCATTTTTCTGTTTTTAAATGCTTTCATTTTAGTTTACTTATTTACTGTGTTTGTTAATACATTACAAAGAGAGTTTTATTCATGACAGATTCTTGGCTTGGTGATTGTACTTAACAAATAACAGTTTCACTTGCTTAGTTTTAATTCAAATAAATTGACATATGATTGCATTCTAAGTTTAGTGTTGCTATGCAACAAAATTTGGTTCCAATTCTTACAAGATACTTGCATTAATTCCAAGTGAAAGTGTCACACTAAGTTTGGTGTGCCACTTATCTTTTATGCAATGTATTGTGCACACCTTCTTATCTATCCAATCAAAAACTTAAATTGCATGATTGTCTTCATCTTTTCTGTTTACATGTGTGTATGAATAAAGCATAGCTTGAATCTTGATTTGTAACATGTTGCTGTGGCATTATCACTACCAACTTAAGTTTTGTGAGTTCAAAAGCAATAAAGCATTATGATCATAAACAAACAAGGAATTAAAGAAGATTTTAGCATGTGCATACAAGTATTGGAAAGCTAGTATGATTAATTGTTGCTCAATTGCATTGGATTTTATTTAATTGAAGTTTTCATCTAGGACATTTTGTGAAATCTTTTGAAATCATGAAAACCTTGAAGGAAGTAAATGCAAATAAAGCAAGAAAGAAAAAGGGAAAGAATGAGAAAGCTGAAGGCTCTGAGTACTAATGGCAATTTATTTGTTAAGTACTTGTGGTGTTTATGTATCAAGGCAAATGCTTGAAAACAAAACACTTAGAAGTCAAGGCTAGGCTCAAGTGCAAAAACACTCCCTCAAAGCTCAAGGTTCTGAGCATCAATGATTAGAGAGTCAAGAAAAGAAACAAATGAGCTTAATGAAGTCCTCTAATTAAATGCTTGTGGTGCTTATGTATCAAGTGGTAATACTTGAAAACAAAGCATTTAGAAGTCATAGCTTTATTATCAACTCATGGGGCAAAGCACCCAAAAGGAGAAGCTAATAAAAAAAAATCAAAAGCTTGTTTCAAAGAAGAAATATAAGAAAAAGATTTCATAAAATGAGCTAGATAGAAGCATCAATCATTTACATTTCTTTTGTGATTGTAGCATGCATAGAAAACTAGCTAACCATGAACATTGAGTTGCTATTCTTCTTACCTTGGATTATCAATCTTTATTGCATGATTCTTTTCTTGCTTGAGGACAAGCAAGGTTTAAGTTTGGTGTTGTGATGACATGTCACCATGTCATGTTTTTCTATGCTTTTTCATACAAGAAATTGATTATTTGTGCGTAAATATTGAATACTTTTGTACTTAAATGGTATATTTTCTTGATCTTTTAATTTTTATAAATCATGTAGGAAATAAGAAGAAAAAGAAGCAAAGGAGCACAAAATAATCTAAAAAGGAGAAAAAAAGAGCTTTGGGGCACACTTTGAAGTTGGAGCACACTTTGGAGCCTTAGGCCACGCTTTTAAAAGCGTGGCCTATGACCAAATTAAAGGGGATTGGCAATCAGCACACAAAGCTCCGCTCTTGCCAAGAGCTGAGCACTATAAGAGTTCAAAATAAGCTTGGAAGCAAAATTTTCGCTAAGTTAAAATCTGGGCGACCACAGCATGACCATGCCTCCTTCCAAGGGCTATAACTTGAGCTACAGATGTCTGATTGATGTGCTTCCAGTTGCATTGGAAAGCTGACATTCAGAGATTTCCAACGATATATGGCAATCCATATTTGGCATGAAATTAAGGCACAAGTAGAAGGCATCTTTAAGGACCAAAAATAAGCAAAAAAATCAGCCAATGCTTCCACCAAGGTTTGAAGCTGGAGCCTCACTCCAAAGCATAATTGATGAGCGGATAATTTATACGCTTTTTGGCATTGTTTTTAGTATATTTTTAGTATAATCTAGTTACTTTTAGGGATTTTTTCATTAGTTTTTATGTTAAATTCACATTTCTGGACTTTACTATGAGTTTGTGTGTTTTTCTGTGATTTCAGGTATTTTCTGGCTGAAATTGAGGGACTTGAGCAAAAATCAGATTCAGATGTTGAAGAAGGACTGCTGATGCTGTTGGATTCTGACCTCCTTGCACTCAAAGTAGATTTTATGGAGCTACAGAACTCAAAATGGCGCGCTTCCAATTGCGTTGGAAAGTAGACATCCAGTGCTTTCCAGCAATATATAATAGTCCATACTTTGGCCGAGTTTAGACGATGTAAAAGGGCGTTGAACGCCAGTTCTACGCTGTTGTCTGGAGTTAAACACCAGAAACACGTCACAAGCCAGAGTTGAACGCCAGAAATACGTTACAAACTGGCGTTCAACTCCAAGATTGAGCTCTACACGTGTAACATTCAAGCTCAGCCCAAGCACACACCAAGTGGGCCCCGGAAGTGGATTTATGCATCAATTACTTACTTCTGTAAACCCTAGTAACTAGTTTATTATAAATAAGACTTTTTACTATTGTATTAGATATCTTTGATTAGTTTTATGCTATCTTAGACTTTCATGGGGGCTGGCCATTCGGCCATGCCTGAACCATTATCACTTATGTATTTTCATACGGTAGAATTTCTGCACTCCATAGATTAAGGTGTGGAGCTCTGCTGTTCCTCAAAGATTAATGCAAAGTACTACTATTTTTCTATTCAATTCAACTTATTCCGCTTCTAAGATATTCATTCGCACTTCAACCTGAATGTGATGAATGTGACATTCATCATCATTCCCCCACAAACGCATGCCTGACAACCACTTCCGTTCCACCTTAGATTGAATGAGTATCTCTTGGATCTCTTAATCAGAATCTTCGTGGTATAAGCTAGATTGATGGCGGCATTCATGAGAGTCCGGAAAGTCTAAACCTTGTCTGTGGTATTCCGAGTAGGACTCTGGGATTGAATGACTGTGAC